>NC_042615.1:314019385-314319385 GCF_901001135.1 Rhinatrema bivittatum | reverse complement strand
TAGGTTATGCTTTCAAAGCGCTCCCCAAATTTTTATGGGGACTATGTTTATTGGAATATAATGCTGAATATTGGATATATGTTAATCTTTATTGATTTTCCTTTATGTTTTCCTGTAGATATTATCAAAGTATTTTGTTAATAATTCAATAAAATATTAATTAAAAAAAGAGATCAGGAGGGAGCATGTGAGAGTCATAGAGCATGGGAATGTGGTTGTGAGTGTATGTAAGGGAGGAGAAAGTTTGTGTACCCCATCCCCACTAATCCACAACAACTGGTGTTTTATATTTCTTGATTTCATGGTTTAATGTTTTATGAGAAATGGTGATGCTTCTGTGTTTCCATTGTTCCACTGCATACAGAATCTGGCTTCTTGCAGTTTCCACAGTTCAGTTTAAGTTTGTACATTTCTTTTTATACTTTATGATCTCCTTATTCTGTATTTGATGAGGGCTGTGTACTGCATGTAGGTCCAAAGTGAAATATTCTGCTAGCATATGATTTTTGTGGAAGGATCTAAAGCACACTGTTTTCCTATGAGAAGGTGAAGTGATATTTTAGGGTTTGATGTAATATTTATAATGTTGCCTTTAATTAAGTAGAATTGTAATTGTTTAAGTGCTGGAATTTAGTGCTGTTTTGGTATGGGAAGTTTACTTTATAGTAATTGTAATTCAGTTTATTCAAGGCTTGCTGAGAGCTGTGCCCATACCCAACATGTGTTAGAATAGGCCTAATGCAACAGAGATGTGCATTTGTTTTTGCCGAATTGAAAAATTTCAAAGAAATTGACCAATTCGGCATGGGTTGGAGGACCCAAAAAATGATCGGGTTTTCCCCAAAGTTTCAAGGAAAAATCATTTTTTGGGTTAGCACAGAGGGGAGGGGCACATTTATTAAAAAAAAACAAAAAACTCAAACCCACCCCAACCCTTCAAATTTACTTAATTAAACCCCAACCCTCCCAACCCCCCCAAACTTGCCTAAAGTCCCTGGTGGTCCAGCGGGGGTCCCGGGAGCGATCTCCCGCTCTCGGGCCATCGGTTGCCAGTAAACAAAATGGCACGGTGGCCCTTTGCCCTTACCATGTGACAGGGGCTACTGGTGCCATTGGTTGGCCCCTGTCACATGGTAGGAGCAATGGATGCCAGCACCATCTTAGAAAATGGCACAGGCCATCCATTGCTCCTTCCATGTGACAGGCCATCCATTGCTACTTCCATGTGACATCCTGACCATTGGCACCGGTAGCCCCTGTGACGTAGTAAGTGCAAAGGCTATCAGTGTCGTTTTGAATACTGGCAGCCGACGGCCCAAGTGCAGGAGGTCAGTCCTGGACCCCCGCTAGACCACCAGGGACTTTTGGCAAGTCTTGTGGGGGTCAGGAGGGTCCCCCAAGACTTGCCAAAAGTCCCTGGTGGTCCAGCGGGGGTCTGGGAAAGATCTCCTGCTTTGGTAAGTCTTGTGGGGGTCAGGAGGGTCCCCCAAGACTTTCCAAAAGTCCCTGGTGGTCCAGTGGGGGTCTGGGAGCGATCTCCTGCACTCGGGCCGTCGGCTGCCAGTAATAAAAATGGCGCCGATATCCTTTGCCCTCACTATGTCTCAGGGGCTGACCAATGGCACCGGTAGCCCCTATGACATAGTAAGGTCAAAGGCTATCGGCGCCATTTTGAATACAGGCAGCCGCCGGCGTGAGTGTATGAGATGGCTCCCGGCCCCCCCGCTGGACCACCAGGGAGTTTTGTTAAGTCTTGGGGGGGGGTCAGGAGGGTGGGGGGTTGTAGTTAATTCAATTTTAGCCGGGAAATAAATAAGAATGAACGCATGAACTTATCGAGGGCACCCCTTGCCGAATGCAACGTATCTGCCCCCCGACGAATACGAATACCGAATGCAACGTATGCCGTCCCTCTGCACATCCCTATCAATCACAATGCCTCCTGAACCTTCCATTGTAGAAAGTTTCCCACATTAAACAGCACAATATAAAAAAAAAGTGACATAGGTCACACATCTTTAGATAGTTTAGCATTATTCTGAGTGTTAACTGTACACATTTTTCACCGATGTTATGCAAGATTTAGCCTAATCTTTTTTGTGTGTAGTAATTCAATTACTAGGGCTGAACATTAACATAACTTAGCAAATGATTTTTCTACCATGATCTTTATTTCAAAAAATGGAAAATGAGTTGAAGAAGCTAAAAGAAGACAAAACCTCTCTAAATGGTTATCAGGAACAACGAACAAAGTTCAATCTAGTACATAATACAGTTCACGGTGAAATGGCTCTCACTGTTTACAGCACAAATTGAATACTCAATGGGAGAAAGCATTGGCTAGTCACATCATATAATTCTCTGAACTCCTGAGATGCAGTAATGGAGCCAAGATAAAGACTATATCCTATCAACATTTTTGTCTGTTTTAGCTTTTTCCCATTGTTAGATGGAAAAAATCAGTCATCAAATCTACAGCACATCTTATGAGTTTCATTAATAATGACATTAACTGTTTGACAAAAACCAGGATATTCTTTAAAGTGGAAAGATGTATTATATTGTAAATAATGTAATGCAGCTGCAGGCTGCTGTCACTGAAGTCTTGCATTTAGGTTGGATTGCAGAGAGTCATCAATGCCTCATTAACAAACTCATAAGGGCACCATCCAATAAAATTCCAGAATACCACTGTGGAAGACACCTGGGGGAAATTCATTATAGTAGGGGAAAAGCAGATTCTCTCTCTCTCTTGCTCTATCTCTGTCTCATTCACTATTGTATGAAATGGGTTGTCGAAAAGTTTTGTTGTTCATCTGTTCACACTCTCACTGTGAAAGTACATGTTTAAATCTAAAGCTACTTTTATCTATTTCTATTAATAAACCATTTTTTTCTAGCATTCACAGTTAAAGGGATACTCTAATGAATGATAAATACAATTCTAAGTTGAAAAATATTTAAAAGTTAAGTCCCAATTTTCAAGTACTTTTTGTTGAGACCTCTTTATAAATCAAAATACTGATCTACCTTAAGAAACTGGCAACAACAATTTGCCCTGCCCTACCATTAGAGAAAAGTAAGAAATGAAAGCAGGTCAAAGGATAACTTCTCCTCTTAGGGGATTAAAGTACAGAGGAAGAGAAGCTGAAAAATGCCAGGTTTAAAGAAAGGGAAATCAGAGGAGAGGGAGGCAAGATATATCACAGCTGAAAAATCCATAAGAATAGAACCTCCCTACCTACCTATTTCATGCTGCCTTGGATAATGGGACTGAACTAAGCTCCTGACTCACTTAGAAGATAACTTTAAAACAATTAGTGTAAACCCATATTCGCACGCATATGGGCTCATGCACTCATGTGCATGCATTTTTATATCATGTGCATGCATTTGCACGCCCAGTATAAAATATGGGTAACTTTAACATACACGTTCATGTATGTGTACATACATTTGTGCTTGGTTGTACATTTGTGGGCAACATTGCACATATATCATACATACTTATGTAGGCTTCCACAACTTGCAACTTCTGGTTCTACAGGGGTGGACTTATTTTGCGATGCTACTCCCAGCAAGGCAGCCCCATTTCACCATCAGGACTGTTGCCTACCTGGCCTCCCTAGTGGTAGAGCATGAAAGATAGTTCTAGAAGCACAGTCTAGATGTATTCCACACATTAAGAAAGGTGGAAAGAAGGCAAAACGATTACCGGCATGGTTAAAAGGGGAGGTGAAAGAAGCTATTTTAGCCAAAAGATCTTCATTCAAAAATTGGAAGAAGGATCCAACAGAAGAAAATAGGATAAAGCATAAACATTGGCAAGTTAAATGTAAGACATTGATAAGACAGGCTAAGAGAGAATTTGAAAAGAAGTTGGCTGTAGAGCCAAAAATTCACAGTAAAAGCTTTTTTTAATATATCCAAAGCAGAAAGCCTGTGAGGAGTCAGTTGGTTAGATGATCGAGGGGTTAAAGGGGCAGAACCGCAACATATATGACCATAAAAAGGTAATCTAGGGGTATTTTAGGGGCCAGGCTAACAGTTATGCACACAAGTTGCTATTTTTTTTTTTAATTTATAGTTTTTTAAAAGGTACATACATACATTTGCCAAATTATATAATTATACGCCTGTTAATGATCTTGGTTAAGTAGTATTAAATGTGTTTATTGTGTATTATTGGTTGGGTGGTGTTATGATAACGTGTGTTTTGTGGATCCTTGGGTGCTGTGCAGATGACCACACCCATGGGGAGGAGCCCCATGAGGAGCCATAGCACTGGGCTAGACTCGTACACACAAAACACAGGATAGCTCTTTATTGTACAGCTTGAAGATCCCCACCAGAGGTGGCAGTAGTGAAGCAGTCTGTGGTTGTATTCTCAGGGACCTCAGCAGAGGGAGCCCTTCTCTCCTTGATGACATCAGGAGGTTCCGCAGCAGGTCTCCAAGCGAGGAGATACTGTGGATGAGATAGACTGAGAGTTAGAGTACTCAGTAGATGTAGCTGTTGGTAAGCGATTCTACCAGGTATGTTGTAGAATGTACAGGCACCAAGGCAGGGAGAACAGGCCCTCGAGGAGCAAGTACCTGGTCCCTGTAAGGCACCTGAAATAAAGCAGAGGGCCCCGGAAGAGCGGGTACCCAGGTTAGCGATTACCCCGAAGGGCAGAGAGAGAGCTTCCTGCGGCACCACAGAAGCAGCAGAGTAGCGTAGACAGGAACAAATTCGAGTCCTTGCTAACTTGGGGAGCTAGTAAATGAATGAACGTAATATACCTGGATGGCGTGACGTCAGCATGAGGGAACACCTTCGAGATTCACACCAAGGGTGGTACAAAGACGTGGGTTGCGCACGCGTACCCTAGTAGGTACCTGGGAGGAGCAATGGCGGGAGGCTGCAACATAGCTGTTCTGGGGACGCCAGAGAGGTCGGCTTGATGATGCTGCAGTAGCCATATTTCCCAGGAAAGCGGGAGGAGCCGTGAACAAGGTGAGGCAAATGGGGCGAAGCCATCGAGGACCGACGGACGCAACAGATGGGAAGCCTGATGAACTGGTAGTTCAGGCTGAAGAACCAGAAAGGTCTCAATACCCTTGAGAAGGATTCAGTGGAGGACTAATTGGCAGCCAAGGGCGAGATCTCTCCCAGACCCCCAAGACCCCCAATACTTGCCCCTGGACCCCCAAGACTTGCCAAAAGTCCCTGGTGGTCCAGTAGGGGTCCGGGAGTGATCTCCTGCACTCGGGCTGTCGGCTGCCAGTAATCAGAATGGCGCCGATAGCCTTTGCCCTTACTATGTCACAGGGGCTACTGGTGCCATTGGTCAGCCCCTGTCACATGGTAGGAGCACAAGATGGCACCGGCCATCCATTGCTCCTACCATGTGACAGGGGCTGACCAATGACACCGGTAGCCTAAAGCCCAACGGCACGGAAGGAGAAATCGCTCGTGCGACCCCGCTGGACCACCAGGGATGTTAGTAAGTCTTCGGGAGGGATCGGGATGGTGGGTAGGGGGTTGTATTATAGTAAATTTTAATGCTTGGGGTGGTTTTTTATTTTAAAAAATAAAATGTGCCCCTCCCCCCGTACAAACCCGAAAAACTAATTTTCCTTGTAGTTCAGGGAAAATCAGTTTCAGGGTTCGGGGCCCCCGACCCACAATGAATTTGTGGGTCGGGGGCTGAGGGGGGGGGGAATCTGATCATCTTAGTTTTTTAGGTTAAAAAATCGTTTTATCGGGGGAGGGGGGAGGGCGGGAAAACCAGCTCACCAAAACAACCCTAAAACCCACCCCGACCCTTTAAAATAAATCCTCCACCCTCCCGAACCCCCCCCAAAATGTTTTAAATTACCTGGGGTCCAGTGGGGGGGGGGTCCCGGCACGATCTCCCACTCTCTGGCCACGGCTGTGTTAAGAGAAATGCCGCCGGTGGCCCTTTGCCCTTATCATATGACAGGGCAAAGGTAGCGCCGGCGCCATTTTGGTTCCTGTGACCCGACGTCACGAGTGCAGGAGATCGCTCCCGGACCCCCGCTGGACCCCCAGGGACTTTTGGCCAGCTTGGGGGGGGCCTCCTGACCCCCACAAGACTTGCCAAAAGTCCAGCAGGGGTCCGGGAGTGACCTTCTGCACTTGGGCCGATTTGCCAATATTCAAAATGGCACCGGTGCGACCTTTGCCCTCACTATGGATGTAATGCTTAGTTTTACTATAAAGATATTCAATATTTAAAAAATATATATTTTCATTATTTATTTAATCCATTGTGAAGCTTTGTGGTACATTAGAGCTGGTCTTATAATCCCCAATTCTGGTTGTTCTATCAGTTTTTATATATTTTATTTGACTTTTGTTTCCGATATATGCAACTCAGTAGTCATTGTATTTAGAATATCTTTAGATTTTCATTGTGCTTTTCATTTTTTTGCTATTAATAAGTAACCCTTCCCTGCGCTCATGTTAATTTACCCAATCACACCCCTATGTTGACAAACACATCTTTTTGGCGCAAAATTCGCCTTCAAATGGTGACTATTTGGGCGTCTCTACTCTTTGTTCTTCAATGAGAGGAGATGTACTGTGCCGGTGCACAAATAATTGGTAAGCTGCTTTGAAATATTCATAAACGGGTTGTAAGAATTAATAAGTTAGATTGTTTGATTCCATTAGCAATACTACTTTAGATCGCGATTCTTTGTGTACAAAATTATGACTTTATATGCTCCTCACACGGAGATTAATATTTGATTCACACTCTTTAAGATCACTCTGGGAGCACTTTTGTACATAGTACTGATTTAGATCGCTGATTTGACATACTCTATAAGTTCAAAAAAAAATTTTTTTGCTTTGAATTACATGAAAACTTTTTTAATTTTGACATACTGAGAGAAATGTATACAATTCTTCAATCATTCAAAATATATGAATACATTTTTAATGAGAAATTAATAGATTGACCAATTAATACATATTTTGATCAACAACTATTATACACATTCCTAATTATGAACTCAAGGATATAATTTTTTAAAAAAAGGGGATTCTTTGATCTTAATAATAAAAGGAATTTGGATGTAATCCTGCATATTGATTATCATTGATAATGGTTAGCTGACCTTTGCTTATCATTTATTTCAAATACATATTTTTTAGATATATGTACACAGTGGATTTTATTCGGACCATCACCTGAACACTTTTCTTTGATTCATAAGGTACTATCCATTGATGTTACACATTGGCTCTATTTATGTTGATTTTAATTGTTTTATGCTCTTATTCCATTGTCACTATAAGTTATTTATTTATGTTTTCTGAACAGTCAATACTGGATTCTTTTATCTGTTTGTGAGTTTGATTTTATTATTTATGTTTTTAATATTTATGTTTTGAAAGATATTTATGATTTATTAAACACTTTTATATGTTTGTTTGTAGCCCCTGAGGCAGCCACCATTGGTGGTGAAACTCGGCCAGAGTCGGGCACTTGTACATGATACTTTACGTCTCCATGATTAAAAATTGAAAAAGACTCTTTTGTGGCATCCACCATTTTGTTATTTCCTCATGGCTTCACTGGATCGCCTACCTTATAGCCTCTGCTTAGCCAGATAAATTAAAAAAATTTCCAAATAAGTAGCGAGCAACTGCTATACTCAAGTATATTTAGGTTTAACTTTAAAAAAAATATTTGCATGCAGATTTTATTTATCTATTTATTTATTTGTTGAGTTTTATATATCATCATTAGCTGAAGCCATCACAATGGTTTACAAGATTCAAAAGGTATTTTCTTAACAATTGTGAATTAAGCTATACCAGGATACATATTATAAATGAAAAGTTAATCTTTTTATAGTCCAGAAAAAAATCATCTTTGAGTGAGAAGGGTTTGTTTGGTGCTGGTTGGTGACAAGTTATTTCGTGGATTCGGTTGGTAGTTCTGTTGGGTGTTTGGATGTTGTGATGTTTGATTGTCAATGTAGACTTTGTAAAACAGCCACATTTTTAGATCTTTTTTGAAAGTATTGAGGTTAGGTTGGGTTCTCAAATCTTTTGGGAGAGAGTTCCATATTTTAGGGCAGGCGATGGAAAATGTTCTTTCTCTGGTTGTTGTCAAGTGAGAATCTCTGATGGGGGACGGGGGACGGGACTGTTAAGTGGCCTCTGTTGTTTGAGCATAAGTTTCTTTGGGGATTCTGGGGGATTATGTTTAAACCAATTTGACCTTGATGTTCATTGTTTAGTAATTTGTGTATGATGGTCATGGATTTGTGTTCGATTCGGGCTTTAATTGGAAGCCAGTGTAGTGAAATCAGTATAGGCATTATGTGGTCATTCTTCTTTATTTCTGTCAGAATTCTGGCTGCTGAGTTTTGCAAAATTTGGAGAGGCTTGAGGTTGGAAGATGGTATTCCAATCAGTAGGGAGTTGCAGTAGTCGATAGTTGAGAATATGAGTAGCTGTAGTACAGTTATCAAATCATAAGGGTTAAGAAATGGTTTCAGACATCTTAGCGTTAGTAGTTTGTGATATCCTTCTTTGATTTTGTTTGATATATGGTTCTTGAATGAAAGTTCTTTGTCAATAATAACTCCTAGGTTTCTGGTGTGGGTGACAGGGAGTATTGGGTTCATTTGATTGTCGAGTATGAGTTGGGGTGGTGGTGTTGGATTGGGTTTTTTGTCCATGAAGATTATGAGTTTCAGTGATGGTAGAAGATGTTTAATTGAGACAATTAGAGCAGATGTTTCTTTGTACTTTCTTCAATTGAATTTTGGAAGGGAATTAGAAGTTGAATGTCATCAGCGTAGAGGAAGTGGGTGATTCCACTATCTTTTAGTAGCTGGCAAATGGGAAGAAGGTATATGTTAAATAGAGTGACCGATAACGCTGATCCTTGGGGAACTCCAGTGTTGAGGCTAATCTTTTTGGATGGGTTGTTGTTAATTGATACTTGGTAGGTTCTAGGGATGTGAATCATTTTTCAACGATTAAAATTATCGTCCAATAATTTTAAAATCATCATAAATCATTAAAGAACACGATACAATAGGAATTCCCCCAATTTATCGTTAAAAAATCGTTAATCGGGTTAGTGCGCACTAACCATTGTTAGTGCACACTAACAGAAAATGATACAAATTGACACTTTTCAGGTCAGTTAGGAATTAATATGTATTCCTATTGGCTGGCTGCCCTCTTATTTATTGATGTTACCAAGGTTCCCACTGAGGTGATGGTTGGGGGGATGGGAAATGGAAACGGTTGGTAGCTTGACAAAAAAAGTAATGTGATCAGTCAATGTGACTAGAACTTGTGCCCTATCCCTGATACCAGGAGTGTTGTGATCTTCCTGCATGCAGTGCCCTATCCCTGATACCGGGGGTGTTGTGATCTTCCTGCACGCAGTGCCCTATCCCTGATACCAGGGGTGTTGTGATCTTCCTGCACTCAGTGCCATATCCCTGATACCAAGGGCAGCCAATAGGGCAGCCAAGAGGAATACATATTCATTCCTAAACTGACCTTAACTGACCTGAAAAGTGTCAAATTGTATCATTTTCTGTTAACGTGCACTAACAATGGTTAATGCACGCTAACTTCCTGTTAGCGCGCACTAACTCCCGTTAGTGCGCACTAATCGGAAAAACCGATTTTTTTACTAAAAAATTGTGCCAAACACGATTTTCTTCTCCTGCCAGATGATTTTGATCGTTAAGACGATCGGGCACATGATTCACATCCCTAGTAGGTTCTGTCAGATAGATAGGATGAGAACCATTGTAAGGTAGTGTCCGTTAAACCGATTTCAGTCAGCCGAGAGTATATTGTGGTTTACTGTGTTGAAGGCAGCTGAGAGGTCAAGGATAATGAGTAGGTATTTTTGCCTTTGTTGAATCCTCTTAGTATCATGTCATTCAAAGAGAGTAGGAGAGTTTCTGTGCTTATGTTCTTTCTGAATCCATTTTGGGTTGGTGATAGGATGTTGTTTGTTTCAAGATAATCATCAAGTTGGGAGTATACGACTTTTTCGATGATCTTGGCTATGAAAGATAGGTTTGAAATAGGGCAGAAGTTTGCAAGGATTTCAGGATTCAAGTTGTTCTTTTTTAGTATTGGTTTGATTACTGCAGATTTGAGGCATTTGGGGTAATTACCTTCAGTCAGGAATAAATTGACGATCTTGGTGATAGTTTTAGATATGGTGGGTTCGATTGTTTTGAGGGTTGTTATGGGGATGCTGTCTAGGGGGTGGTTGGCGGGCTTCATTTTTTTGATAATAGATTGAATTTCAAGGGTGGAGGCGGTGTCAAAGTTTTTCCATGTTGAGGTTACCTTTGTGTTCAGTCTGATGTTTTGGCTGTTGTTGCTTAAGTTGGTTTGTATTAGGTTTGATATTTTCTTGTTGAAGAATTCTACAAAGTCATTACTTCCATGTTTGGTGCATGTACTTTCTTGGGTGGTTTTAGTGAGGTTTTGTACTATTGAGAATAACATTCTGGGGTTGTGATGAAATTTGGTGATTTTGTTAGTGAAGAATTCTTTTTTTTGCTTTGTTGATGGTATTTTTATATTGTGCTAGGTGGCTCCGATATATATTTAGTGTGGTTGCAGTTTTGTTCCTTCTCCATTCTTTTTCTTTTTTCCAGAGTATATGTTTGGCTGCTCTGATGTTATCATTATACCATTGGTTGATGTGTTTTGATTGCTTTTTTGTCTTTGTAACAGTGGGGTTGATGCTGTCTGCTACTTTTTTTGTGATGTTTAGCCATGATGTTGTTGCATCTTCAGAGTTTGATAGATTTATGTTAATTAGTTCAGTTTGAATAGTTTTCTGTAGAAGTTCAGTGTTGAATGGAGGATGGTATGATATTTTATTTGTAGTCTTTTGAGGTGATTTGAGGTTGAAGTTGATAGATAAGTTGGCTTGGATTAGGTGGTGATCAGACCAAGGTACATCTGTGGTGTGGATTGCATTTCTTTGCCAATCTTCAGTGTTGATGAATATGAGGTCGATGGTGTGACCTGCTTTATGAGTTGGAGTTTCAATTACTTGTTTTAGATGAGTGTTGATAGGGCATCAATGATGGTTTGGCAGGTTTTTGAGTGGGTGAGTGAGTCAAAGTGTATGTTGAAGTCACCTAGGATGATGATGGGTTTGTTGAGTGATATGTTATTCATGATGTATTCAATTAGTGGGGAGCAGTATTTGTCGAGTGATCCTGGTGGACAGTAGATGAGGCAGACTTGTAGTTTTAGTGAATCAAATACTGCAACTTCAAAAGGTGCAGATATGTTTGTTGGACGAAGTGTTAACTGTAGGTTTTTTTTGGAGATTAGCATTAAACCGCCTCCTTTTTTTTTCTTTCTGGGAATTGAGAAGGTGTTATATTCTTGGTTGATTAGTTGGTTAATTAGTACAAAATCTGTGTTTTTGAGCCAGGTTTCAGTTATTACGATGAAATCTGGTTTAGTGTCTATGAGTAGGTCGTTGAATAGAGGAATTTTCTTTATTATTGATCATGCTTTGACGAGTATGAATGAGACTACCATATAATTTGAGTAATGGATATATGTGTTGTTTTTTATGTTTGTTGATTGTTTTTGTTTGTTTTGAGGATTAGAAGGTGTGTGCTTCATTTGTGCTGAGTGGTTTTTTGAGAGCATGGGTTTTTTGTTTTGAGTTGGGAGTTCGTTTGTAATTTAGACAAGTTTCCCCCCCCCCCCCCCCCCCAGTCAGCTTTTAAGCATATAAGTCAGAAAATTTAATAACATGAGTGTGGCAATGAAATTATCAGTTTTACCAATTAGTCTACCAGTTTGTCCAGTCCCTCTCCAGGTCATTGAGACCCTCCTGGTTCTGCAGCCTGAACTCCCCCATTTCACCCAGACCCCTACCTAGTCAGTATTTCACTTTTAAGTTATCCACAATCACTTACTCTAAATAAAGAGTAAATATAAATATACACAAGTAAGCTGTAGAATTTACATACATAAATTCCTTATAAAACAACGTATTCATGTAAATGCTAATCCCTCCATGGAATGCCCTTGACATGTCCCTTTTTTACAATTGCAAATTTACTCACACGTATTTTGAGGTTTAGAAAATAGCACATGTGCAAGTAAAGGCTATTTTAAACATACATGCTGATTGCTAAATGCCCAACTTTTGAAAATTCACCTTTTAGTGAGGACTTATTTGTACTGCTATTTTGTTTGACTTTTTGTTTTGAGTGGAATTGTGATATTGAAAATTACCAGTGCTGATGTTGCAGCTGCTTGAGATTAAAAACCCAGTCACTGAAAAAGTATGTCTGGCTATTATTTAAAAGACCAACCCATATTCTAAGAAGCTGAATCTGCTGACCATTAGCAGTATCACATACACTTTTAAAATTATCTCACCAAATTTACTCACATACAATTGCACCTATTATTATAAGCACAGAAGATTTTAGAAGAAATTTTCCTGCATACTTTTGAAAATCCAAAAGTATGCACATAAGTCCAATGCCCAGCTCAGCCACTAGGAATGCCTCTGCTTAGACTGTGAATACAAAATATGAACACATCAGTTTACCCTCATAGCGGGTGAGAAATTTTATAACAAGCTATTTCCAAGGATAAAATGCCATTTTGCCCACAGAAATACCTTTGAAAATTATCCTCAAAATGTTTTAATATAATAGGGGAAAAGAACTGTAACAGGTAGAGGGCAAATTTTAAAAGCCCTACTTGCAGCAAATCTGGGAGATACGTGCATGACTGGGCCACACGCGGGCCATGTGGTTTTTAAGAGGCCCACAGTCATGAGCATATCTCACAGTTCACGCATTGGAAAGGATTTTGCACATGCACACATTGATATAAAATCTACCGTTAGATTTTTAGATTTGTGCGAGAGTGCAGATGTGTGCACATTTGCTAGCACGCGCATATGGACATGCTTATTTTCTAACATGAGCATGTATAAGCGTGCATGTTATAAAATCCACTAGTCATGTGCACATGCATGCACGATTTTATATTGATGAGTGCATGTGCACGCAAATGCCATCTTCGCGCGTAAGTGGGGGGATTTTAGTAGATGCGAGTGGCAACGCATTAGGGCCTATTTCCATGTTCCCTCCCAGTTCACCCCTGTAAAGGAGCAAACTTCCTAAACTTACTATTTAACCTGCCTTCCTTTTACCCTACTAGCCCTGACCCCTAAAACCTCGCTGACTACCCTACATTTTTTTATTTTACTATTTACCCGCAATCCATAGCAGGAGCAACTTATGTAGTCATCAGATCCTGGCGTGCACTTGTGCATGACTTGGACTTAATGATGCAGTCCCAGCCCACCCATGCCCTGTCCATGCCCCACCCAGAACCCGCCCCTGGCCCACCCCTTTTTGCAAAATCTTTTCCAATACATGTGCCGGGACATATGTGCATGGCTGGGGGCGTCCCAGTCATGCACATATCTCCCAAATTTGCTGCACGTAGGGCTTTTAAAATTCGCCCTTAAAGTTTTACAGTTCTAGTGTGACATATTACAAAAACAATCATCTTTCTACACACAATATTCTGCAACAAGGCTATGCAAATGGAAGCCTCAAGAACTGCTTTCTGCAGGCATAAATCTGCCAACAAAGGTAGGGGGGGGGTTAGATAGGGCCGGGGGATGGGTTAGGTAGGGGAAGGGAGGGGAGGGGAAGGTGAGGGGAGGCGGAAGGAAAGTTCCCTCCGAGGCCGCTCCGATTTCGGAGAGGGAACAGGCAGCGCGTGCTGGGCTCGGCGCGCGCAGGTTGCACAAATGTGCACCCCCTTGCGTGCGCTGACCCCGGATTTTATAAGATACACGCGGCTACGCCCGTATCTTATAAAATCCAGCGTACTTTTGTTCGCGCCTGGTGCACGAACAAAAGTACATACGGGCGTACATTTATAAAATCTACCCCTATATATATAGGCCCGAATTTTAAAAGCCCTATGCACGTAGGAGGGCTAACGTGCGCCGGGCCTATTCTAAAAAGGCCCAGCCACACACGTAAAGCTCCAGGATGCAAGTAAGTCCTGGGGCTTCGGAAAAGGGGCAGAAGGGGGGTGGGTTGGGGCCAGGGCGGGGTCAGAGGCTCCTGGCACAGCAGCCATTTGCCGCTGTGCCAGGGGACTGGATGCTGGCAGGCTGCTGGCAGGCGCAAAAGGTAAGATAAAGGTTGGGGGGGGGGGTTAGGATAGGGCTAGGGGGAGGGAAGGTTAGGGGAAGGGGTAGGAAGGTTAGATTAGGGGTTGGGATGTTCCCTCCCAGGCCTGTCGGCATGCACAAGTTGCACTAATGTGCACCCTCATGCCCGCTCTGAGCCCCGATTTTATAACATGTGCGTGCCGGATAGCGTTCACACATGGATGCCTGCGCTTACCTTTTAAAATCTAACCCATATTGCACTGGATATAACATCCTTATCTGAGTCAGTTGTTCCACAGTGTTCAGTCTCCTACAGAAATACAAGTATACTGCATCATTACAGCTTGCAAGTCATATGTTCAGGTCACAACTCTAGATGTGAGTCTCCCTCATAAATAAGATGATAGATCGATATAAGATTAGCATTCAGTGCTTCCAAACTAAAGACTAACATACAGAATTATAAACAAATAAAACCTGTTTCATTTTTTTACCATTCATATTCCATTATTCAACATAAACTCCTCCCCACCTCACCACGGCATATTTTTGCGAATCAAAAAAGGAAGTCACTCATGATGTGCAACAAAGCTGCTAAACAAAACAGAGCCTGTAATGACTTTCATTCCCAGTAAAATGGTTTCCAGTCTGGACTATTAGAATGTTAATAAGTATTAATTGCATAGATACATTATGTTTTTCTATCAGAATAATACAAAACATTGCAGAGAGCTCTGGCTAGAAGAGTAGATTTTTATTTTATTAGCAGTTAAATCCTGTTAATGAAATGCATTCAATTATTTAACACAATTTACAGAACTAAATAACAGTTGCTATGCAAAATAATTAGTAAGAATTTTTCATTCTCTTTCCTTTTGATCATTTGGATTTTTTTTTTTTCATAGAAACACAGAAAATGATGGCAGATAAGGACGACAAGGCTCATTAGTCTGCTCATTCCTGAATACCACAAAGCATACCTTCACGTTTCATAAACCAAAATTCATGTTTTGGCCTGCACAATCTCCATTGGGAGGCTATTCTTTGTATTCGCCACCCTTTCTGTGACGACATATATCTTTATGTTATTCCTGAGGCTACTTACTATCATCCTTGTTCACAAAGTGACATTAGGAGTTAGCACATGAAAATGTGCTTTACGGAATAGGCCCCAAACCCACCCCAAGTTGAAAGTGTATCCTCTTACAGTGGTATATATATATATATATATATTAGGGATGTGAATCGTTTTAGGACGATTAAAATTATCGTCCGATAATTTTAATATCGTCTTAAACCGTTATGGAACACAATACAATAGAGATTCTAACGATTTATCGTTATAAATCGTTAGAATCGTGAGCCGGCACACTAAAACCCCCTAAAACCCACCCCCGACCCTTTAAATTAAATCCCCCACCCTCCCGAACCCCCCCCAAATGACTTAAATAACCTGCGGGTCCAGCGGCGGTCCGGAACGGCAGCGGTCCGGAACGGGCTCCTGCTCCTGAATCTTGTTGTCTTCAGCCGGCGCCATTTTCCAAAATGGCGCCGAAAAATGGCGGCGGCCATAGACGAACACGATTGGACGGCAGGAGGTCCTTCCGGACCCCCGCTGGACTTTTGGCAAGTCTCGTGGGGGTCAGGAGGCCCCCCACAAGCTGGCCAAAAGTTCCTGGAGGTCCAGCGGGGGTCAGGGAGCGATTTCCCGATGCGAATCGTTTTCGTACGGAAAATGGCGCCGGCAGGAGATCGACTGCAGGAGGTTGTTCAGCGAGGCGCCGGAACCCTCGCTGAATGACCTCCTGCAGTCGATCTCCTGCCGGCGCCATTTTCCGTACGAAAACGATTCGCGGCGGGAAATCGCTCCCTGACCCCCGCTGGACCTCCAGGAACTTTTGGCCAGCTTGTGGGGGGCCTCCTGACCCCCACGAGACTTGCCAAAAGTCCAGCGGGGGTCCGGAAGGACCTCCTGCCGTCCAATCGTGTTCGTCTATGGCCGCCGCCATTTTTCGGCGCCATTTTGGAAAATGGCGCCGGCTGAAGACAACAAGATTCAGGAGCAGGAGCCCGTTCCGGACCACTGCCGTTCCGGACCGCCCCTGGACCCGCAGGTTATTTAAGTCATTTGGGGGGGGTTCGGGAGGGTGGGGGATTTAATTTAAAGGGTCGGGGGTGGGTTTTAGGGGGTTTTAATGTGCCGGTTTTACGATTTTTCGATTTTTCGATTTTTCACGATTTTTCACGATTTTTCACAATATTTTACCCCCCCAAACGGCAACAATACGATTCCCTCCCCCTCCCAGCTGAAATCGATCGTTAAGACGATCGAGGACACGATTCACATCCCTAATATATATATAGCATTTCACACTGACTCTATATAACAGATCTCTCTCTCTCTTTCTTTCTCTCTCTCTCACAATAAAACAAGTATGCAACACACTTTGTAACAAAAGTGACTATGTCTGTTGTACACTGTAACACTAAATATCTGGATCCACTACTCATCACTCAGGCAGTAATCCTCAAAGGATTTCGATGAGTAAATGTAATCTACTGATGTAAACATTTTCAAAAAACCATTTCCCTGCTTAAAGGTGAATTTGAAATGTGATGCTTGTTTAAAAATTAGCACATAATCGCACAAGTGCTCTTTTATACACCTAAAAAATACACATACAACTAATGGTGCATTACTAAATTTGCTCATATAAAAAAGGGGTGGGCTAGAGGCAAGCCAGGGTCAACATTTATGCGAATACAATGTTATTTTATAACATTTTATTTTATTTATTTATTTTGAATTTTTATATACCGAAGTTCTTGTAAGAAATACAAATTAATCCGGTTTGCATGGAACAGAAAAAACCGCCAAAGGCCTTAAATTAAATGCCCAAGGCTTTACATGGAACAGTTAAACATAACACTCCATAGAACAATTAAGCAGTAAATATCTCTGGGTTTTACGTACATGCCTAAAGGCTTTAAATAGAACAATTAATACAATTAAACAAATATTTAAAAAAACATGCAAAACTATGCACGTATGGCTGTTACCTGTACATATTTTGACTTGCTAATTATTGGGTGAAAGTCAGAATGACATTCTTTCTAGCCAAATACTGACAGGGTGAAGGATCAGGGTTAACTAGGGAGTTCAGGCTTAAGAACCATTGGGATCTTGATGAAAAAGAGATCAACTGGGCAAACTGGTGGACTAATTGGTAAAACTGTTAATTTCCTTCACGCGTGCATGTTATAAAATTGGATGATTTACATGCGTAAAATCTGACTAGTATTAAGGAAAATACAGGAATTAAATTTCCTTGTGTAAATAATTAAACTTAAAAGCAGAAATATACATGCTTAGCTATTAGCAGATGTGCACCACTTCTCTGGATACATTTTGAGTTAAAGTGGTGGCTTTGCTGTCTTATCCGGATGTCTTTAAAAAAGCACTACTCAACCAAAATTTGCATTTGCGCCATGCGATAGTACTATTATCGCATGCGTTATGACAGTAACGCATGCATTAATGCATTATTCCGTGCGTTAATGCCATAATGCATTTTGATGAATGACCCTGTTACTTAGCTGGATACGTTTTAAACAGTGCTACTTAGGTGGATATGTAGAATTTTTTGAGACTTTTCTATCCTTCACCGGCAATTTGAAAATACATGCCACATATCTTTTCGGGTATATTTAAGCATATTTTACATAGTGTGAGCACATTTGCATGTACAATATAAAATACATGTATATGTGTGCACATGTCCATATACCTACATATATGAGTTCACATACACTTGTTTTAAAATTATCCTCGCTGTGTTTCAAATTTCATCTTAACAAAAACAAAATATTCCTCCCCAGTGAATAAACAAGTGCAAGAAAGCCCAAAAGGTCATTGTAACACAAAATGTTGTTTAACAAAAGGACATACCTCAGACAGCCTGCCAACAATAGTAATCACTCAAAAGAGATGTTTACTGCATGCAAAATAAATTCCATCATAATAGGTAAGAAACCTGATTGTGCAATTCTTTATGTGAAAAACGAGAAAGAGAAAACTTCATTAAGTTAAATTCCAGTACAATTTCCCAAGTTTACCTTGACCCTTCACCCAGTATCCCATTATCTTCCAGCATCAGGCATCAGAATAAGATGTAACTTCAGAATGGCTGCTCTTAGACCCTATAGCGAACATGGACAAGTTTTGCTGAATTCCGAATCAGGGCAAAATATATGAGAGAAACATTCAGCAGGCAAGTTTCAGAGATGACCGTAGTTTGTCAGCATTTTTGCAGATGTAACAGCTTCACACACACAAGCAGCTTGATATCACCCAGCTGATGACTGGCCTAGTCAGTAAATTTAGCCAATCGCTGAGAACAAATGAAAAACATCATCATTCACCATGGAAGATTTTGTTATGTGTGCCATCCGCGGCAGACCCGCGGCATGGCCCCCTCACCTTTTTACAAGAACTCCAGACTCTGGTTCTCCTCGCTATCGGCGGTGGGCCGCCAGCTCTGACCACGTGCTGCCTCCAGTGCCTCTGGCTCTGCCACAGTCCCCAGCGTTCCAGGTCAGGACACTACTGCTCGTCGGGAGAGTCGCCAGTACCCGCGCCATGCCCCTCCCTAGGCACACGTGCGCATCGCTGATCCTTATGAAGGGACCGCTGCGGGAACCTGGACGTGGCCCCAGATGATGACATCAACCTCTTCATTGTATTTAAGCTCAGGCCCCGCTCCATAGCGTTACCTTTGCAGCAGGTCTCCTCGCTGGTCAAGTACTTGTTGCTGCTAAGAGATTTGTCTCTACTCTATGTTCCTGATCCTCGTTGTTCCTGGTTCCTGTTTCCTGGTTCCTGCCCTGCCTATGCTTCAGATTGATTACACGGACTTTGACTTCGCTTTGCCTGACTACGCTACAGCCTATCTCCAGACCCAGACCTCTGCTTCGCTTGACCATGTATTGCCTATCTCCAGACCGAGACCTCCACTTCACCTGACTACGCTACAGCCTATCTCCAGACCCAGACCTCTGCTTCGCCTGACCATGTATTGCCTATCTCCAGACCCTGATCTTCACTTTGTCCGACTATGCTATTGACTTCTCCATGATCAGCCCTCATCTTTGATTGACTATGCTATTGACTTCTTCATGATCAGATCTCAGCTTTGATTGACTACGCTATTGACTATCTCCATGTTCAAACCTCAACATCGCTTGCCGCCACAGCCCTTGGATTGCCACCGGCCCTGACTCAAGCCTACCATTGGATGCCTCTTCAGCCTACTCCCTGGACTTGGACATTAGGCTTCAGCCTACCTTTGCTCAAGCACCCTCAGTCAGCCTTTGTTCCATTGGCGCCCGAGTTCCAGAACCTCACCCAGTTCAGAGTAGGATTACACCATCCCTCGCCTGCTGTCTCTGGGCTGAACCAACCTCTCTTGCTATTCTCTCTCAGGCCCACCTAAGTCCTGCCGGCCCCATCACCCAAAGGCTCAACCCGTGGGGAACGAGGGCTGGTATAGGTGAAGCTCCAGCGGCCTCTGCCTATCAGCCCACTCCATCTGCCGACGGTGGGGACCTGTAGGTCCTCACCTATGGGTTGCGTCAACCCCATCTCGGCCCAAGGGTCCACCTCCGACACAAAACATTAATGAAAACATTAATGAATAAATCAGCAATTTCAGCCAATCAGAGATGATCACATGAAAATCGTTATCAATCACCATGGAGGATTTTTACAGAAAAGTAAGTAAATATATAGCCAATCAGCAACAATCAAATTAAAAATGTCATTGGTTCCCAGGACAATTGTGCAAATATAATATAAATGTGCAGAGAATAAAGATGTAACCCCTGGTTTTGGGTTTTTTTTAATATATGCAGGTACTGTAAATAGTTCCCTATATTGAGAGAGGCTTACAATCTGAGGAGGTAATTTTAAAAGGAGTTACACTTGTAAATGTAACATACTATCATAGTAATTTTAAAAAGCCATTTACATGCATAAAGTGCACTTACACATTAATATCCTATGGGCAATTCAATGGCATATATTGTATCAATTTTCAAATGCCCACCTACATTGATAAAATATATAAAACCCAATTTTAAGAGTGCAAATTCTTATTAAAATCAGCCCTAAGCATGCACCTGCTGATAAAGTGACTTGTCCAAGGTCACAAGGATTAGCAGTGGGAGTTGAACACTGATTTTCTTGGTTTGTAGTTTGCTGCTTGAACCATTAAGCCACTCTTTCACCAATATTAGCACCAGGGGCCATATCTCAAATTTCTATTTTTTGATGGAACACATGCCACTAATTGTAATCCCAGGGTGTACTGCATGGGTAGGGGTGAAGTTTTCTTTTAAGGATCATATTGCTATTCGGTTTGCAATGCACACAGCATAGATAATAACAGCATAAATGAGTGTTTTTGGTAGTTTCCAACCTTACTTTTTGATAAGTTAAGATCTTTACAGCTGATGTATTCTCTTTTGAGATGGTACAAGTGCTTTTAGTAAGTTTGTGACTTTTTACAATCTTTTTTAAAGCCTATGATGTTAAAGCCAATTGATTCAGTTCTTCAAAATTGCTGATTTCTTCCCTCCCATTGGATACTTGGCAAGTTGATGGCTTCCCTCCCAATGTAGGTGAAACATCAAAGACAGAATTCATATTATACAGTCATTTATCTCCTACCACAATGTTTCCTCTTACTCCTCAGTCTCCTCACTGCTCCTGAATGGCACAAATCCTTCTCCTCTCCTTTTCAGTATCTGTGCCATTTGCTCCTCTCCACCAAATCTCCAGTAGACATTCTTGGGCCCTGGATGTTGTCAAATTCCTCTCCTCTCTCTTCCCTTTCTCCTTCTTCCTCTCAGGATGGCTGGAAGTCATCTCTCCTTGGTATGTGATCACAGATTCTGCTTGCATGAAGGGAACCTCTTCTATTAGATTGTAAATAAACTTAAATTAGCTTAACTGAGCCCCACATTCCTGGGTATTCCAAAATTAAATAAATTAACTAAAGACTATATAATGGATTGTGAGGGGTGAAAGAAACTCCAGTCCAAATAAAAAGGCTTTATGGAGGCATCAACTCAATACATGGAAAAGTCAGAAGATAGCTAAAGCATGCTGCCTCCTCAACAGAAAACAGGGAATCCATAAGGTAAAATGGTATTCTGGGTTTATGAACCAGAGGGACACCTCCATTGCTAGCCTCCACTTTTGGAGTTACAACCCCACAAAATTAACACCATGTCTCTCTCTGCACAAATGTTATTTCCTAACTAAACTCTAGTTGGGGATTAACAGGATCCCTTCAAAGATAACAGATATCGCCATTCAATAAGGGAATTTAAACCTTCAAGTTGCATAGCCCATAGACAGCAGATCCACAGTTTTTCTTAAAAAACAAAAGTTGATTTTGATCATCATCATATGAATGTGTTTGAACAGAGTGAATCACTGTACACTGCAGATCTCAAAGCAGTGAGAGAACTGCAATGTACTACAAGTCTGGCATTTTTAATGCATCTGTTATGTTCTGAAAAACATTTTTGAAGCAGTCTTGTAGATTTTCACATGGGAGCTGACAGAGGCATCCAAATAAAGAAACTACAAAAGTGGAAAAAAAAAACTAGAACCCACTTTTGGCAAAAAAAAAGTGAAGGGGACACCAACAAATCCTTCAGATTGTGATTACAAGTACAAGAAAAACAAGGAGCATTATCCAATCAAGAAGAGCCAAAATTTGCCAGTGTTTCCTAACGATTTTTGTAAGTTAGGAGGATTTGGGGATTCTAGTTATTAACATGCTATCCACTAGCGAGCAGTCACAGGAGGCAGCAAGTAATACCGCTGGGGTAAAGGCACCCCTCAGGAAGAGCGGGGAGTGGAAAGCGTGAGAGATGCTCCTGGACGTTTCCTTCTTGGTCCACCCTCAACCTTAGTGCCAGCTGCAGCACCAAGGAGAGGGAATGAGGACTCCCTAAGACATCAAACATGTGGAGGCATATTGTAAGTGTGGAGGACCAGAATCTTGCAGAATTCATTCACTGTTGGAAGGCCAAGAGTAGAGGGAAGATACTGAGCTATCTTTCAGTGGTATGCAATATCATTTACAAAAAAAAAAAAAAAATGAGGATTGATTTCAGGGCCAGCCATTGGCACTAAAGTAGAAACAGTAATAAAGCCAAGGTAAAAGGGAATTCTTTCTCTGAAGCTGACCCCTCTTCCACTGACCCCTTCGCCAAGTGAGTTAGCAGACAAACACCCCTCATATACTCCCTCAGCATCAAGTCATAGCATAGTGTTCCATATCACTTTTAAAAATCAAATAGTCATCAGAATAAATAAAAATATCTTATATGAACAGGCTCTTCAGCGGCAAGCTTGTGCCCAGAGCATTGCATCATTATGTCCCCAGTGGAGTCAAGTGGCAGGGCTTTAACTCCCATATTGTATAGGTTATCACTGTCAGCCAAAAGACTAAGAAGGAATCGTACTCAGCTTATAGCTCAAACCCTACATTTGGTTGAGTAATGATTTTATGAATACATGTCAACAAAAACATTAATGAGCTGTTTCTTGAAATTAGACATCTGTTCAAAAGAAAGTATCTGTTCTGCAAAGATGCCTCAAATTACTATTAGCACAGGTAGAATATTACATACGATCATTTTACCTAAATTTAATTTAATAATATCCCATATGAACTATTATTTTAGGATCTTGATTCTGCTTTAATTCCCTTTTATGTTTGGACAAAACTCCACAAGATTTCATAGTAACTATACAACTGCTCTTTTGTAAAGCAGAACTTCATTGTATTAATGTTTAGAATTATTACTGGGCAGGAGCACAAGTAAATACCACACTAAATATTTGTGTGGAAAAGTATATTCATGGTGACCAGAACAAAATGCATACTTTTGCAAAAATAAATTTTGATTCACCCGCTGTAGAAAGCATAAGGAACATCATGGCAATACAACTGAAGGTGTGTTCTCTGCTTCATTAGGAATGAAGTGGCCAAAGCCAGATTCACCATCTCACCACAAGACAGAAAAGGAGGCAAAAGCTTCATTAACCTTGTGGAAGAACTGTATAGCATTAAGGGGGTTATTTTCTAAAGCTTTATTGCGTGTGTTAGGGCCCTAATGCACGTGATAAGGCCATATTGCATGTGAAAAGGGCCTTTTTGCATGCAATATAATGCAAATTTGGGGGAGGGGTGGAGTCAGTGGTGGCTTCGCTGCCGGTGATAATGTTACTAACATTATCGTCGGCAGTAACGCACCGAATAGCACCGCCTTTCACGGTGGCGTTATTCGGTGTGAAAGCCGGCAGCCGGCACACCGCTGTGGTGCAAAGCTGAGGGCTTTCACAGACCCGACCCCCCCCCTTTGCCCCCCCCCCGCCCCCCATTTTCACTGGATTCATCATTCTGTGAAGAATGATGAATCCAGGCTTAAATGACTTACAAGGGAAAATCATGGATAAAGTACTTTGGCTGTAGTCCTCTTTTAAACAGTTAAAAACCATCAATATGGCCAGTCAAAATAGGCACTTCTGGCATAAATCAAGCTTTCATTTGCCTTACATTTAATCATTGGCCAAAAACTGTTTCTATTTTTTTCTTTTTTTTTGTTTTTTATAATTTTTTTGCAAATAAAATATACTTATCTTCATATATCTCAGTATGGTAGCCTGATTCTACCTTATAATAAGTATATTACCTACTTTTTTGTCACTGCTGACCAACTATTTTTGATTTTGTATTATGTTTTCCCTCCTTAGTTTATGATTGCTATTTTTGGATTGATTTAGACTCTTTTATTTTTTTGACTGATTCTACCACCCCCATGATTAAAGTGGAGCTCAGCTTACACCTCCCTATTGCACCCCAACAGTCTATCCCAACTGATGATCCACAAATAAAGACAAGGCAGAAGAAAGCAGGATTCCTTCTTTCCCAACTAATTGGCTCAGATGGGCAAAATGGTGCCAGTTGGCCCAATGCACATGCAAGATGTAGTTAATTTGTTAATGCAACTCGTACTAACTTCTTATAAATAATGAGCAGCTTAGCATGCATTTGCATGCTATATATCCCATTTAAATATTCTTTGTGTTATATTAGGAAATTTTGCATTAACATAAATGCGTCAATGCCACTTAAATATGTGTTAGCCACCTATATTATCTAACATAGGATTTTAACTTACATTAAAGCATTTTAGCAAATAAGCACCTAAATGTGGGAAGGTGCATATATGCGCATATGTTATAAAATAGCCCAACTGCATGCACATGTGTGCGCATTTTTATGTGGATGCATGCCTATGCATGCAAATTCCACTTCTGTTGTGTAATTGGGGGTATTTTGAAAGTCATGCTCATCGATGCCATTAGCCATTTTCCCAGTTCATTCCCATTTTGCCCAGTTAAGGAACATAATTTCCACAGACCTCTAGTTTAATAGTCTCCCTTCTCCCCTGTTTGACCCAACCCTTAAATCCCTGCTGATGTGTCTACATTTCTTTGTTTTACAACTTGCATGTTCTCCATAGCAGAAGTAAGGTTACACGGCAGGGGAGAAGAGACGACTGAGGGGGGATATGATAGAGGTGTTTAAAATCATGAGAGGTCTAGAACGGGTAGATGTGAATCGGTTATTTACTCTTTCGGATAGTAGAAAGACTAGGGGACACTCAATGAAGTTAGCATGGGGCACATTTAAAACTAATCGGAGAAAGTTCTTTTTTACTCAACGCATAATTAAACTCTGTTGCCAGAGAATGTGGTTCGTGCAGTTAGTATAGCTGTGTTTAAAAAAAAATTGGATAAGTTCTTGGAGGAGAAGTCCATTACCTGCTATTAAGTTCACTTAGAGAATAGCCACTGCCATTAGCAATGGTTACATGGAATAGACTTAGTTTTTGGGTACTTGCCAGGTTCTTATGACCTGGATTGGCCACTGTTGGAAACAGGATGCTGGGCTTGATGGACCCTTGGTCTGACCCAGTATGGCATTTTCTTATGTTCTTCTTCTTATGTTCACACGTTTGTGCACATATTTACACACTCATTTATATGTGAAATCCAGGAACAACCAAGGCCTGCTTGGCCATGCCCTGCCCCTTTTTGGGATTTTTTTTTCATCTGTATGCATTACATATTGGCAAAAATGCGCGTACACAGGTACCTTTTAAAATCTACTCAGTGCACACCGGCCCGATGTATTCACGTATCTCCTGGCTTTGGCACATGCTGGATTTTTTAAATTAACCTTTATGTGTATGGTTTAATAGGTCAAAGAGATTAATTAGAATCGTTGTATCATTTCTTCTGTGCCCTGATATATAAAGAAATTTGTCACAATAAAGAGAGCAAATTCAAAGGAATATGCCTTGATAACTATACAGTTACCTGGATGAATTCCTCAGGCTGAAAGTTCCCCTCTGTGTCATTGATGAAAGAGACACAAACTGTTTCACTGTGCCAGGAAAAGGAAGACCCGAAGACTCAAGGGTAGGGTTAGGGCAGGCACTGGAAAGTGTGTTCACGTATTTCATTTTGGCATGGGTATTTAAAATGGATGACCTTAACATGGGCACTGCTGCATTATTAATTCAAAAAGAAAAGCAAGATATTAAATCACATACTGAAAGAATATCTATATATGACTACTAGCCGTTAAGCCCGTAACAACGGGCTCGGTCCGTTTCCTTCCCACTCCCTCCCCCTCATTCTCTCTCCTTCACTCTCTCCCCCCCTCCCTCTCACTTCCCTCTCTCCTCTCACCTTCCCCCTCCCTCTCCTCTCCCCTTCCCTCCCTCAGCCCCCTCCCTCTCTCTCTCACACCTCCCCCCCCTCTCTTTCACACCTCCCTCCCTCTCTCACCATCCCTCCCCTCTCTCTCTCACCTCCCTCTCTCTCTCACACCTCCCTCCCACGCTCGCTCACACACTCTCTCTACTCACACCTACCTCTCTCTCTCTCACCTCCCTCCCCCTCTCTCTCTCACCCTCCCTCCCCCTCTCTCTCACACCTCCCTCCCCCTCTCTCTCTCCTCCTCACCTTCCTCTCTCTCTCGCCTTCCCTCCCTCTCTCTCACCTTCCCCTCCCTCTCTCAATCCCCTCCCCTTTAAGATCATCCACAACCGGCAGATCTCGGGGGGTGTCCCTCCCGCGCGCGCGCGCGCGGCGCTGCTACTTCTCCTCCCGCTCCTGCCGGCAGATCTCGTGGGCTGTCACTCCCGCGCGCGCGGCGCCGCTGCTTCTCCTCCCGCTCCTGCTCGTCATCGCGGCCGCCGCCGCTCCTGCTCCTCCCACTCCTGCTTCGCGGCCGCCGCCGCTCCTGCGGCCCCACCGCCATTTTTTCGTCGCTGCTGCCGCCGCTACTGCTTCTCCCACTCCTGCTTCGCGGCCGACGCCGCTCCTGCGGCCCCACCGCCATTTTTTTTTTCGGGCACGCACGGCTCTGACCGACGTGCTCGCCCGCACATGCGCAGTAGAGCTGCTCTCTACTGCGCATTTGCGGGCCGTCGGTCAGAGCCCATTTATAAGGTAGATAGTACATGAAACACATTTGACTACAAAGAATCTATAAAAGTAAAAAGTGAATGAATGAAATAATACACTTTTTCCTTTGTAGTGGGTAAAATAATGTTCTAATCATACTTAGTTTAATATCAACTGATTTTATTTTAAGTCATCTCAATGTTTACATAATGAGGGAAAACTGGTTCAAGATACAATTCTTGTTGACAGGAGAAAGTTAAATTTAGTTAGTGCATATGCTCTGACAATTGATTCTTTAGAGCTTTCTTTTTTTCTTTTAGGATTTCTCTAATCAAATAGCAGTAGCAGTGGAAGTTTTTATAATAGTAGAGGGGAATTTTTTACTAACCTTTGACATGAATCTGAATAGGAATTCCAAATTACAGTGTTGGTCTGCTGACTCAACCCTGAGACCTTGTGTAGCCAGTTGCCTAAGGATTGTATCTCCAAATATATATATATATATTGGCAGCACAGATTAAAAACCCTTGAGGCCTGCTAGCATATGGTATCACAGACCTGCAACTTTGCTTGCTGGTGGTGCGGTAAGTCATGAACTGGCTTTTCTTCCTCCTTTTTACATGCATTAACAGTAATTCTAAAAATATTATAAATATGGAATTGTCTTTAATAATTCAATTTTTTTTATCATATATGATTTTTGTTTGCGGTGTATATATATATATATATATATATATATATATATAAACCACAGTGCTACAAACTAAAAAGCTGACTCCAAACATCTTAACCATTCTTTATCAAAAGCAAACCAGAAACAGAAGCATCCTTGACACCAACCATAGTTTTTTTTTTCAACACCAGATGTTACTCATCTGGGCTTAACTCGTCCCCTCTCTTAAGAAAGAAGCTTTACTAAGACAATCAGTAGGACACTAACCATTCTATAGCTGAGCAGGGCTTAGTTCCTCTCCTCTGCTGTAGAAGAAGCTTTATTAAAACCATCAATAGAACGCTTCCCATTCTATAGCTGAATTCAAGCCATGAGGATATGGTGTCTACCATTTACAAATAAATTGTTATTCTATACTCTGTAGTAATGATGAGACATTAGCTCCCTCCCCTCAGACTAGATCAGCTGGATTAGTACACAGAAACAGAACTGTTCAACTTCATGATTACATTCTAATCAGTGTTTTACTAAAGGAACATCTACTATATATATCTATATGGATATATCTATCTATATATAGATATAAATATAGATATAGATATATATGTATTTATATAGATAGGTAGACAGATAGATTGATAGATATAGATACATATAAATACTCCCTCAATACTCTCCTCTTAGCCAATGTCTGTGGTTGGAGTTTTTGTGCATACTACCTAGACTTCCATGGAGAGAAAATCGTTATTCTCATTGTCTTTTCCTAAATTAATGCTTTACTTTATAACCATCTACTTGATGCCATTTGATTCAACCAGTTATTTTGTTTAATGTAATCTCTACTCCTCTTTCCCATTTCCTCCTCTCTATCCGTTCTGTGTAAACCGATGTGATGTACATATGAACTTCGGTATATAAAAGCTTTAAATAAATAAATAAATAAATAAATAAATAAAATACTTTCAAGATATAGGAATGGAAGGGTCACGTAGCACTAAATTACCTTTTCTCTGAAGTCCTTAGACCCACTTAACTGGTTGGTGATCTGTCACCAATACAAATTCTCATTCATGAGAATAGTAACATAGAGATTCTATAGACTGGGCTTCATTTTGCAATAGAGTATGTAGTTCCAGGGTTGCGTTTTGGCTAAAGTTCTCCACTAGTTGTGTTATTATCCCTTTTGGTTCTGTTCTCTTCTGACTGTTTTGTTTTGGGTCTCCCAGTCCTACTTCTGAGGAATCTGTCTACACCTTAAATTGGATCTTGACATGTAGGTTTATCATAATGGGCAATAACACAGGATGTCCTTCAGATCCTATAAAGATCCCCTTGCTTCTTTGGTCCACTGAATATGGTGAGGACTTGTTTTCTTCAGTAAATTCAGAATGAAGGGATGGCAATAACAAATGAGACCCAATATAGGCTTGACATAATTCTTAGTTATGGATCTTCATGAGGTCCATATTCAGTTGACATGCAGCTGTACTAGTTAGCCAGTTAGTTAGTCAGCTTTGCTGAGTCTAGTAATTGGATTCTTTCCAGCATTCAAATCTAATCTATTGTAAGAAAGCATTTGATAGCCTGGAGGTAAATTAATATGTTTTGCATCAGGTAAAATTTGAAAAAAAAACAAAACCAGAATAGTTTCTTTGTATATGCAATATTGTAATCCTTTCCACATATTTATTTATATTCCACCTTTCAGACATTTCAAAGTGAATTACATTCGGGTACTGTCGGTATTTTCCTTGTCCCCAGAAGGCTCACAGTCTAAACCCTAGACCAGCAAACACCTTGCATATTGGTCAGAGGTAAATATTTGGATTTTTTATATTCTACTTTTCAGCACTTCAAAGTGGATTACATTCAGGTACTGTAGGTATTTCCCAATCCCCAGAGAGCTAACAATCTAACCCCTAGATTTATCAAAATGCTATAAATAAAACGGAAATAGCACCTAGGATAAAAAAGGGGGCATGGTTAGGCTAATTTCCCTGCTTCTGCATCACGTAGGTAATTTCTGCAAGGCATGGTACATTTATCATGCCTGTGCTATTTTTTGCTTCATGTGCTGATTAATACACTGCAGATGCATTACAGGGAAAAGATTTTTATTAGAGATGCTGTTG
The DNA here is from genome assembly GCF_901001135.1 of Rhinatrema bivittatum. Lineage (NCBI taxonomy): Eukaryota > Metazoa > Chordata > Amphibia > Gymnophiona > Rhinatrematidae > Rhinatrema > Rhinatrema bivittatum. The sequence goes on along the minus strand of NC_042615.1, from coordinate 314,289,827 downwards.
AGAAGGAGGGAGGGAAAGAGAGAACCTTTGTGAGGGTATCAATATGTCACTCTCTAAAGATTTTTTGCCATTTCAATTGATGAAATCTACAAGAGGAGTTGATTTGTACAATGCACTCTCTACATAACTTGTTACACTCTCTACCTAGCTTGTTTGAAGCTAGGTAGAGAGTGCATTGTACAAAACAACTCCTCTTGTAGCTTTCATCAATTGAAATGGCAAAAAATCTTCAGTGTTGTGCACTTTCCTATTCGTACCTCCTACTTTGTATGTAAAACCACCCCCAAAACTACCCCCCACCCCCCACAAAACCCCACTCCGAGTTAAAAGTGCCCCCTCTTAGAGTGGTATAAATAGTGACATATTGCCACTTATACAAATGTCTCTCTCTCTCTCTTTATTTCTTTCTCTCTCTTTCGCTCACTCTCAACAGCATATGCAATAGTAATGCACACCTATACAGAAAAAAAGGCTAGCTATTTCTGGTGATAAAACCCACATTGCTGTATATTACTCTATTGTATTTGATATTAGGAGCTGCTTATTACTAATAACTCCTCCCACATGCATAGCAATTATCACATTTGCATGCTAACACACATCATGCTATTTACCACATGTATGTGTTAAGACCCTAACACAAAATGATAAATGACCTTGTAAGTTTATACACAATGTAACAGAGGGTAAATTGACTTTCACAAGAAACAACAGGAGGACTTCAATCCTGGTCTCAGCCTGCAGTTCTAACCTCTAGGCTACTCCTCCTTTCCTATATCAAATAGCATCACTGATAGTGAAGAACCCTGAGGTACTCCATTACTACGATCAAGTATAACAGTACAGAATGAAATTATGATTCCTCAGACCACAAACACTCTTGTGTATGGAAACAGTCTTCACAAATATTCATTCAGATTGATTTATTTAGAAAGAAAAACAGGGAGGCTGATATTCAAAAAAAGCAGAGGCACTATATTTAGGCCCCTAAATTAGATCTCTAAGGCCAGATTCATTATGGCTTTCCTTCTATTTTATGTCTATGGGAAAAACCTTTGGGAATCAGGTACTAAGTTAGGTACCTATTTTAATCCGAATTTAGGAGCTTAAATTTTTAGCTTAAATTTCACGTACATTTGGACCTTTTAAAACTTAGTGTGCCCTAAATTTAGGCCTGTTACTAATTTTCCTATAGTTAGGTACACTATAGTTAGTTTCCTATAGTTAGGAACACTATAGTTAGTGTTAGAAACGGGGGGTGTTTAGTGTGCCCTTGGGCCTCAGTTCGACCCCAGATGGATCCAGGACCGAACCGAGGGTTGGCGACATGTCCCAGCATGGCAGAACACGGTCTTACCCTCTGCCAGGCCTGCAAGCTCCCAGAGCCAACAACAGATGATGTTGGTAGGGGAACGGTCCTCCGACTATTCCGACTATTCCGAGCCCTTTAGGACCTGCCGCTTGAATCGACAGGTACCAGCGCACCCAGGTTACTGTATAGGCGCTGTTACAGCGCCTATACAGTAAAATGGGTTGCGCGGGCATAACCCTTCCCTAACGCTTCACAGCCGCGGCATGCATTTGCATGCGATTAGAGGAGAGTATCGGGGAGTTAGTGAAGAGAACTGTGCGTGCGGGGAGGAAGGGTGCACCTGACACTACCTCACTGTTTTTACCGCGGCCTTACTGGATCGAGCCGATAGTAAGGTAATAAATGATGGCAGATAAAGATACAAATGGTTCTTCCAGTCTGCCCAGCAATCTACTAAGAGTTGTAACTGCTGGTCCATGTAGGTTACCCAAATGCCTTCTGCTAAGTGCTGTAATTGCTATTCCATGCAGGTTATCTTGATTCATAGAAACAGAGAAATGAACCATAGAAATGATGGCAGAAAATGACCAAATGATGCACCCAGTCTGCCCAGCAAGCTTATGCCAGTATCTGCTGCACTGTGCAGATTACCCCATGCTTATCAGTTTCCCATGTTACACTTAAATTAGAAACACAATTGTGCAAAAATTGCAAATAAGTGGAATCCAAAAATCAACAACTTATAAGATATTCCTATTACTAGAGAAGGGATTATATCATACTGCGATGCAATTTGCAACCTGCAGTCTTTTGCCTACAATAGGCTTTAAAGTCATATAATGAACTGAATGGTATAATCATTAAAAATTCACCTCTCAATAACCTTACTTAATCAATTTTTTTTATTTTATTTAGAAAACCTAATTAAAGAACTTATCTTAAAAATGACTACACTCAGTCTGCACAAATGCAATGTAATTGCCTGCATGGAGATCTCAACATCTCTGATGATTCATCACTAGTGTGCTTGCCTCTGGGGAAAAGTTGATATTGCAAAAATAAACCACACTTTTAAAATTGAATCTTCACCATTTCCCCTCCATTTATGGTACTTTAATTAGGGGCATCACACCTCTCCCTGTTTAACACAACTGCAGCTAAAGGTGGTATTACCAAATAGCAAAATCTCTTACAATTTAAAGGGACAGATCACATGTTCACAGCAGCCCAATAAAATATCTGGAAAGATGCACCAGTCAGAAACCCGCTCTCACATTTATTCCTAAAACAATGTAAACAAGAATGAGGTTCAAGTATATGTTGGTACACTTTTCTTGTGGGTTTCCCAGTACATATAAGTTGGCATTGGCACCTAATTATGTACATGACTCCTTTGCTGTCAAAATCTGTCCTAGCTTTCGCTCTCCACTTCTGTAAATGGGGCCATGGAAGTCAGAAGTGGAGAGCGATCAAATATCAGAGCAATCGGAACATAGTGACATCAAATCTGGTTTTCCATATTGAAATAAATAATAAGGCATGTTTAATGACAATGATTTTCAAGGTCAATCAACAAAACTGCATGGGGTCCAATGAAGGTATCTTGCATTTGTCATCAAGAAAGCTTATAAATGTACTTGGTGGGCATAACGAGATTCATTATTACATTCAACTCCCCCAAAACATGCCTTAATCTTCAGCTGCACATTTGGTCCAATGTAGTGTGAAACAACACTGGGCAGAGTTACATTTACATTCCATTTTTAAGTCTAGATCAATTTTTGCTTTTAAAAGGGGGAAAACTTAAGGGACCAGATAATTCATTCCACATTCATAGAAGAACAAGTTAGTGAGATTTCAGTAAGTGAGGCTGGACATTTTCAATGTGGTTACTGTTCACTATGTGTGAACAATGTCATGAAGATCTGAAAGCTCATCTGCATGCTGTTCCCAGCAGCCTCCAGAGGTCACAGCAAGTGATCCATGTGCACGCATTTCAAACCTCCTTATATTCTTTCCATTTACCTTGCTGTACCTTATCTGTTTTTATTTGGTTGTATATGTTTTGATTTTACATGGTAATTGTGTTTGGTAGGATACATTTGCCACATATTTTATACAGAGGGAATTAAATTCAAAGAGTCAATAAGGAAGGTAACTAGGAAGATATAGGTATATTAATTGCAGTGTTTTGAGGATCATTGCCAGTCAAATATAAAATAAATCAATAGACTAAAAGTACTTTAGGTTAGCTTTACATCCCTGCTCTCTTAGAAATTTTAACTTGATAACAAATCAAAAACATTTATAATGCAGAAAGTAGTCCAGCAGTGAGAGGGAGGCTTTCCAGTCTTTTGCACTGAGTGCCACATGTATGATTATCTCCCAGCTGGTGAGAGGTTGTATCTGTGCACTAGGTGCAAAGAGCTCTTAGCCCTCAGGGAATGAGTGTGATCTCTGGAGGCTAGAGTGGCAGGCTTGAAGGAGCTAAGGGAGACCATCAGGGACATGGTAGAGAAGTCCCACCTTCAGTTTGGTAGCTCCTGTGCTGCCTTGGAGGAGAAAAGTCACCTGGAAGGAAATCATCACCTTGATGAGGCAGAAAGCAATCCTGTAGCTAAGACCCACCCTCAAGGTGATGTAGCATCCTCTTTCATTGAGGATAGGTCTCCAGGGGCATGTGTCCAGAAGGGAAAGGTTAGGATGGCTGTCAAGGTTGGTGATTAAATTATTAGGAAGGTTGATAACTGGTTGGCTGGTGGACATGAGGATCGCTTAGTAAATTGCATACTTGGTGCAAAGCTGGTGGACCTCATGCATCACATAGATCGACATTTAGATAGGGCTGGGGAGAAGCTGGCTGTCTTTGTACATGTGGGTACCAATGACAGGAAAATTCAGGAGGGAGGTTCTGGAAGCCAAATATAGGGTTTTAGGTAGAAAGCTGAAATCCAGAACCTTCAAGGTAGTATTCTCAGAAATGTTCCCCATTCAACATGCAGGACTCCAGAAGCAGGCAGAGCTCCAGAGTCTCAATGCATGGATAAGACGATGGTGCAGGGAAAAAGGTTTTAGGTATGTTAGAAAGTGCGCTTCATTTTGGGGAAGGGGGGCCTTTTCTGAAATGATGGGCTCCACCTTAACTAGAGTAGAACCACGCTGCTTTAAAAAGGAAATTGCACAGCTTTTAAACTAGATGATGGGGAAATGCCAACAGTTGATCAGAAGGACATGGTTTAGAATGATGTATTTTTGAAAGATATTAAAACAACAGGGAAAATAAGCATCCCAGTAGAGAGGTTGCAATAAGTGGATAGGTGTCTTTAAGTAAAGTGCAGAAATATTCCAAATTACCCCTGTCAACTGATGAGCAGGTTGTTAATACAAACAAAAACAGAATTTGAAATGTCTGTATACAAATACCAGAAGTCTAAAAATAAGATGGGAGAGTTAGAGTGTATTTCACTGGAGGAAGAGATAGATATAATTGTCATCTAAGAGACCTGGTGGAAGAAGGATAACCAATGGGATTCTGTGAAACCAGGGTACAAATTAAATAGAAATGATAGGATAGATCAAATTGATGGAGAGGTGGCACTACTGTTAAAAAGAGTATTGAGCCAAATAGGATAAATGTTCTGCAAGAAATAAAATGGAATGTTGAATCTATATGGCTAGAAATTCCTGGTGAAAAGGGGAATAAAATAGTAGTGGGGATGTTTACCATCTACCTGGTCAGAATGAACTTACAGACAATGAAATGCTAAAATAAATTAGGTAAGCTAACAAAATCAGCAGCATAATATTGTGCCCGTCGGTCACAGACAGCTGCGACCTCAGTTGCTCACCTCCTTTTTGCCTACAACAGTAATTCTTGGACAATAGGCGACCTCTGCCTCTTCATGCCGCTCTCCTCAGTGTTCCTGGGATGGTGTGGGCATCCCATCCGCCATCTTCAATCGGGTATTAACCTAAGGCACGCGTGCGCGTGCCAGGCTCCATCTTATAGACGTCATGGCGGGAACCTCGGGGGCATCCCCTCCGCGAGACATCATCTGCGTGTGTGTATTTGAGCCAGCCGGTCTGAGCTACCTACGAATTAGCAAGGACTTCCTTCCTGCTGAATTCCACTTCCTCACAGATGTTTGCTTCGCTACATTGAACTCGTTCCTGACCAGAAACTTGAATGCTTTAGGTACCCGCTCCTCGGTGAGCCTCTTGCCTTGAATCTCTCTACTTCTACTCCAGGCTTGTCTGGTTCAGCCTTGTGACTTTGCTACTTTCTGCTGACGGAACCTCCGGTGTACCCCGTGCCTCAGGCCACTACTCTGATCGCCTCAGCAACCTTCCTTGCACACTTCAGAATGGGTACCATCTGCTTTACAGCTCCGCTGACCTCCTGCTCTACTCTCAACATTTCTTCTGTGATCCTCGGCGTACCCCACGCTGCGGGCCACTACCGGATCCTTTAGGAGATTCCAGCAAAGGAGGGATTCCCCGGCATACCCCGCTCCACGGACCACTACCGGGGATATCATCTATGAGCCATTCATATCTCTGGACACTGCACCCTTGCTTTTTTTTTTCCCGGCGTTTTACTCCAGCCGAGAGGAACTACGGTATAAGAGTTAAAGAGCTGTTGGCTATTAAGCTAGCTTTTGAAGAGTGGCACCCGTGGCTTGAAGGGGCACAACATCAGATAACTGTATACATGGACCACAAAAATTTAGTATATCTGCGTCATGCGCAGCAACTGAATCATCAACAAGCCAGATGGTCTTTATTTTTCAACCAGTTTGACTTCTCGCTTAAGTACCGCCCTGATGACAAGAATGTCCGTGGAGATGCCCTCTCACGCTCTTTCATTCCAGAAGATATACTTGACGAACCTCGCCGTATCATCAGCCCGGAGAAAGTGATGTTGGCTGCTACTCATTCTGTACCAGCCGGGAAGACAGTGGTGCCCCAGAGCCTGAGAAAGAAACTTCTGAAATGGGCTCATGACTCCCGCTTAGCCAGTCACCCTGGGCAATTCGATATGCTATCCACCTTACAGCTCTATTACTGGTGGCCTTCAATGAAGGAGGATGTATGTGCATACATGGAATCTTGTGCCACTTGCGCAAGACAAAAATCTCCAGCCGGTCACCCCTGGGTTCTCCTCCAGCCCTTACCAGCTCCAGAGGAGCCTTGGATGCACATCGCGACTGATTTTGTCATTGATCTACCCATCTCAAGTGGGAACAACACCATATGGGTCACAGTTGATCGCTTCTCAAAAATGGCACACTTTGTGGCCTTACCAGGGTTGTCATCTGCCCCAGAATTAGCAAAGCTATTTAATCAACATATATTCTGCCTGCATGGCATGCCAAAGCATATCCTATCGGACAGAGGAGTACAGTTCACAGCTAAATTCTGGCAAGCCTTGTGTAAAAAATTTGACATTTCTTTAGACCTAACGTCAGCATACCATCCACAGTCTAATGGTCAAACCGAGAGAACCAATCGCACACTTAAGCAGTTCCTTCGCTCCTACTTCAACACTTGATAAAGTGACTGGGCAGAATTACTTTCTTGGGTGGAGTTTGCCTTGAACTCACATTCCTCAGCCGCTACTGGATCTACACCTTTTCAAATTGTGTATGGTCGTCAGTTATTACCTCCTTTACCAATACCTCTATCGGTGCCATCACCTGCAGCCCAGGCTTCAGCTGAAGAACTCCATCGACTCTGGAAGCAGACCAAGGGCCTCCTTCAAAAGGAGGGTCAACGGGCCAAGAAATGTTATGACGCTCACCACAGAGCAGCACCGCAATTTCAACCTGGGGACAAAGTCTGGTTCAGCACCAAGTTCCTCCATCTCAAGCTGCCATCTGTGCATTTCGCCCCACGCTATATTGGGCCCTTCTCCATATCACGTCGTCTGGGACCAGTAACTCATGCCTGTACTTACCCGCTTCCATGAAGATACATAATGCTTTCCACGTATCTCTCTTGAAGCTGCTTGTCCTCTCCGAGTTTTCTACCAAGACTCCGGATCCTCAACCTCTTGATGCCAAGGAAGATATTACATACCAAGTGAAGGACATTCTTGTTATTCGCAAACGTGGGAAGCACTGGGAGTACCTCATATCCTGGGAAGGATATCGGCCAGAAGAAAATACCTGGGAGCCTGCAAAAAATATCCTCAACAAAGATTTGTTACATCAATTTCATCTAACTCATCCTAGGAAGCCGATACACCCTGGGAGGGGCGCTAAGAAGGGGGGTACTGTTGCGCATGTCAGTCGCAGATGGCTGTGACCTCTGTTGCTCACCTACTTTTTGCCTGCACCAGTAATTCTCAGACAATTGGCGACCTCTGCCTCTTTATGCTGCTCTCCTCAGCGTTCCTGGGACGGCGTGGGCAATTCCGCTTGCCATTTTGAATTGGGTATTAACTAAGGCGCGCACGCGCCAGGCCCCTTCATATAAACATCTTGACGGGAACCTTGGGGGCGTCCCCTCCACATGACGTCATCTTCCTGCGTGTATTTGAGCCAGCCGGTCTGAGCTACCTACCAGTTAGCAAGGACTTCCTTCCTGCTGAATTCCACTTCCCGGAGATGTTTGCTTCACTACATTGATCTCGTTCCTGACCAGAAACTTGAATGCTTTAGGTACACGCTCCTCGGGGACCTTGTCACGATCTGGCTTTCCACTCCTTAGAGGGACTCTTGCCTGGAATCTCTCTACTCCTACTCCAGGCTTGTCTGGTTCAGCCTTTTGACTTTGCTACGTTCTGCTGACGGAACCTCTGGTGTACCCCGTGCATCGGGCCACTACCGTGATCGCCTCAGCAACCTTCCTTGCACACTTCAGAGTGAGTACCATCTGCTCTACAGCTCCACTGACTTCCTTCTCTACTATTAACATTTCTCCTGTGATCCTCGGTATACTCCGTGCTGCGGGCCACTACTGGATCCTTCAGGAGATTCCAGCAAAGGAGGGATTCCCCGGAATACCCAGCTCCACGGACCACTACCGGGGATATCATCTATGAGCCATCCATATCTCTGGACTGTGTCTATCTATCCCACTAGGAGGGATCCTCTATAATTCCAGTATAATAAAGTCTATTACTGTTGTGTCAGTCTCAGCTAAGGCCACGCCTATTGTGGTGAGTCTCCACAGGGCTCCTCCTTGTGGGTGGAGTCAGCTCTCACCCCGATCCAGGGTCTACAAATATACCAGAATATAACACATATTAATAGTGGATGATTTCAATTACCCCAGTATTGATTGGGTGACTGTTACATCAGAGCATTCTGATGTATCTGAAGATTCTTGGGCTGGGGTGATATTTGCTCTACCTACAGTGAAGAGCTCTGCAGGTTCTCACCACCAGCAGGCAGACCCAAGCTAAGCAGGTTTAGGGTCAGGAGCTTCACCATTACCAGGCATGTTCCCCTTGGGTTGAGCCTTTGGGTGTCATGTCTGGCAGGACTTAGATGAAGGTCTGTGCTGATAACTAAGAATGTAGTCGAAGGGCAGGCTATGGTCAGAGGCTGGTGGTGTTCAGGCATATCAAGAGTGCAGGCAAAAGGTCAAGGCAGGTAGTGTTCAGGTGTACTGAGAGTCCAAGCAAAGGGTTGAAACCAGGTATCCCTCCAAGGGAGAACAAGAGGGATGGATAAGGCAGAGGCAAGCTAGGAGCAAGCTGGACAGGTGAAGGCAAGAATAGGCTAGTCAGGGGGGATATGGGAATAATGTATATCACTTTTTTATTTTAAAAAGTATGGAGTTAATTTCAAAGGCGTTACATGTATAAATGTAACATACTCGTAGCAATTTTCAAAAGTAATTTGCTGGAGTAAAGTGCACTTACATAAGTAAATCCTATGGATAATTCAACATCATATATTGTAGCAATTTTTAAAAGCCCACTTACTAGAGTAAAGTGCATTTACACATGTAAAACACAATTTTAATTGTGTAAATGCTTTTAAAAATCAAGTCCAATGTGCATAAATTCATATTGAAACGTTGCTTACAAAATGCAAGTACAATTGCGTGTGCACAGTTTGTTGGGTTATCTTTGTTCCACTTATCCTCACTGCATATCATTCATGGAAGACAGCAGTGTTCTTTGTTTTGATGTATAAATATACAGCCATACAAGAAAATGTCATCAGTCAGCCCTGAGATGGCACAATTTTCAAGTCAGTTTCAGGGTTGGCTAGTGCTATTTTAAGGTGATAACCAAGGTAGCAGGAGGTGAGAGGTATGCCTCTTGCCTCCCTTGGAGGACAGGCTCTGGAACAGGCCACAAAGTAGGCTGTGGGGCATATCACTGGGCAGGGGTGGGCTGTGGGCACATGGTGAATATTTTTTATTTTTTTACTGAGTGGTATTTTTTTCCAAAATGTAATCAAGAAAACCAACAAAATTGTATTGCTTTTTGTTTCATTCATTTAGAAAGCGTAAAGAAAATGAACATCCCTAAAAATTATCCCAAAAAGTATAAAAATATTTTTTTACATCCTGGTTTGTTAATGACAGAGTAAACCCTTCCAAATACATTTTTAGAGGTCTTCAATCCCCCACATTTTTTTCAATGGTTGAAATAACTACTTTCTATAGCCTTTTGGAAAAGCAAGTTTAATTGAAATCAAAAGAACCACAATATTAAAAGATGGGGATGGGAGAAGAATTTCCTAAATTAATGATGTTTTTTTAACCATTTTAATAATGTTCCTTTTGTTAGGAATATGAGGGAGAAATGAAGACTTCATAGGAAACATTCATTTTTCCAATGTAGGTGTTACATCGGTGGAACTTTGCACCAAAGCGAGGTTGGTGCCTTCTATAGGCGTCATGAACGCAGGTGCACAGGTCTATCAGGAACTTCACCACTACCAGCCCACTTTTCCTGCAGTTTGAGCCCTTGGGTGCTGAGTCTGGCTGGACTTAGGCGCAGGTCTCTGGAAAGTATGGAATCCAAAGAAAGGAGCATGCTAAGAGGAGATCCGAACAGGTCGAGGTTGGGGCAGGCAGCAGAAGATAGCAAATGTGAAGATGAACTGTGGTCAGGGCAGACAGCAGTACAAGCAAGGTCAAGAGGAGATCTGAGATGAGCCAGAAGTCAGTCTGAAAAGAAGATGAGTCAAGGCAAGCCAAGGTCCAAACCACAGAATCAATCGAAGGAGAAGGGTGCTGAAGGCAATGGAGTAGGAACACCAGAACGGACCAGAACAGGAATGCAGGAGTCAGGAACGCAGATGAAGCAACCAGCTAATCGCAAAGAATGGGACCTGTTGCTGAGGCATCTGAATCAGGTCCAGGCTGGGCTTCCAAAGGAAGCACTGATGATGTCAGTGACAGGTTGCCATGGAGGATTTCACGTCATGGGCCCTTTAAGTGCTGGGAAGCCATGCATGCGCACGCCTAGGGGTGCCTGTTCAGTTGAGAAGCGTCCCCAGTGTGCCACAGCCAGAGTCACACAGCGGTCTGCCACATCTCGGACTAGGAGGCCATCTTTCCAGTGTTTCCCAGCATCATAGGTAAGGGAGGCCAGCTGTGGGGATAGCCCATGGTCGACCACACATAACTGTACCTCCCCTTCTAAGCCCCTCCCAGGAGGCTGGGGTTTCCTGGGATGAGATGCGTGGAATGCTTTTCGGAGGCCTTTGTCGATGATGTTTGAGGCGGGTTCCCAAGTATTCTCTTCTAGGCCATGCCCTTCCCAAGAGATCAGATATTCCCCTCTCTTGTTTCATCGATGGACATCTAGTATCTCTATTAATTGGTAGATCTGGTCTTCCTTGGAGGATATTTCTTGTGGTTCTGGAAGTTTTGGGGTTGGCCATGACAGAACTAAAGGTTTGAGTAAATAAACATGAGTTACATTATGAATCCTCAATGAGGCCGGTAGGCGTAATTAATATTTGATATTTGTCGGATGATCAGAAAAGGGCCAATGTAGTGAGGTGCAAGTCTCATAGAGGATACCCTGAGTTGGCTATAGTGGTTACTTAACCAGACCTTGCCCCCTGGTTTGGACTGTGGGGCTGAGCACAGGTAGTTATCTGTTGTCTTTTTTGCTCTTAGGGCGGCCCTTTAGATCATTGCCTCTGCTCGGACCCATAACTCCTGAAGTTCCAATGCAGTTAACTGAGCCTCTGGAGAAGAGATGGACAGAAGTAATGGATGTGGAAGAATTGTTGTCTCCTAATTACAATAAAAAATTAAGAGGATCCTGTAGCAGCATTGATATGTGAATTATGGGAGAATTCCGCCCAAGAGAGGAGGGTAGCCCAGTTAAACTGACGTTCGTTAATGAATGCCCTTAGGAAGGTCTTAAGTATGTGGCTTGACCGTTAGTTTGTGGGTGGTAGGTAGTGGTAAAGTCCAATTTGATATTAAATTTGCTTCAAAGGGAGCACCAGTATTTGGCTGAAAACTGGACACCTCAATCTGAGACAATATGCTCACTAAATCAAGGCTCAGTACCAGACCCGCTGAAACTCACAATCCTCAAACCTAAAAAAACCAAAACTCTCTCCAGATGACCCAGCCAACTATCGACCTATAGCAAATCTCCCCTTTATATCTAAAATTCTAGAAAAAATAGTTAACAAGCAACTGACGGAATACCTGGAAGACAACAAAATTCTAGCACCATCTCAATTCGGCTTTCGCAAAGAACGGAGTACGGAAACTCTCCTAATCTCTCTATCTGACACTATACTCCTAAACCTTGATAAAAAACAATCCTGCCTACTCATACTCCTCGATCTATCCGCCGCATTCGACACGGTGAAACACTCCCTTCTTCTGGAACGTCTATCTGATATTGGAATCAAAGACACTGCTCTAAATTGGTTCAAATCATTTCTACATAATAGATTTTACAAAATTAAAATCAACAACACTGAATCACACTCCGTCGACTCCAATATGGGAGTACCTCAGGGCTCTTCACTATCACCGACTCTTTTCAACATATACATCCTACCACTATGCCAGCTCCTTTTCAAACTTAATCTTAAACATTGCATTTACGCAGACAACGTACAGATATTGATACCGATTAAAGAATCCTTACAAAAAACCCTGGAATTCTGGAACACCTGCTTCTTATCCATCAACAACTTGCTTTCAAGCCTCAACCTAATCCTCAATTCTAACAAAACAGAAATACTCCTTATCTCTCAAGACGGGAACTATGTGAAGCCAAATTCGAACCAAATTAATCACCCACCATTTTCTGCTCAGGTACGAAACCTCGGAGTCATCATGGACGATCAATTAAACCTAAAGAAATTCGTCAATAACACTGCTAAGGAGGGCTTCTTTAAATTGCAAGTCCTTAAACGTCTCAGACCACTCTTACACTTCCAGGATTACCGATCAGTCCTCCAAGCAATAGTTTTCTCTAAAATCGACTATTGTAATTCTCTGCTAATCGGCATCCCTGCTAACACCCTTAAACCCCTTCAAATGCTGCAAAACGCAGCAGCCAGGATACTGACCAAGACCAACAAGAGAGACCATATCACCCCCATCTTAAGAAATCTTCATTGGCTCCCAATAAAGTACAGAATCTTATACAAAACACTAACAACAGTTCACAAAACCATCCACAAACACATCCCGCTGGAACTCAACATACCACTTCAACCAAATCTTCCAACCAGACCTACGAGAACAGCATACAAAAATACTCTTTTAACAGCACACATCAATTCATCTCTAAGCAAACGTGCCATGTCCGTAGCAGGTCCATCACAATGGAACTCACTTCCACCAGGACTTCGAGCAGAATCATGCCCAATCAACTTCAAAAAAAGACTAAAAACTTTGCTATTCGAACAAGCATTCCAGTCATGATAACTATTTACCTCCACGCCACCACCCGGCCCTAAGCCTAAATAAAAACTCTCATTCCATTCTTATATTAAAACACAGGCGCCTATTAATGATAAAGTTGCTTTCTTCCCTATTAAGATAATTTTGCTTTCCTCCCTCTCCAGCATGTTCCAAGTATTGCTTTACTTGGACCCTATCTTCATACCTATATTATTAATAGTAACATTAACATTCTCATGCTTGTTATCACAGTTCCTTGCAACTAGCATTACATGTGTTTAGCAATTAGCATTTAGCATTACATGTAATTAGCATTCAGCATTCTATGTTATCAGTGTTCTATGTAATTAGCAATTAGCATTTAGCTTTCTATGTTATCAGCGTTCTATTAGCATTTTATGTTCCATGTAATTAGCATGCTCTCATGCTTATGTTCAGTTTCAATGTAAACCGAGACGATATGCAATATCTTGTATGAATCCTGGTATATAAAAATGTTAAATAAATAAATAAATAAATAAATAAATGGTAAGCCATGTAGTCGAAAAATGTGGACAGTAAACAACTTTTCTAGTTCTGGCGCAGAGGGAAGACCTGGAAGGGTGATGAAGTGGGCCATTTTAGAGACCCAGATAATGCGGCAGCTGCTTGAGAGGGGGAGGTCCACCACAAAGTCGGTAGACAGGTGGGTCCAGGGTTCCTTGGGGGCTGGCAACAGCTGTAACAGCCCCCAAAGTCATCCTACCATAGGCATTTGTTGGGCACAGGTAGGACAAGAGTCCACATAGGCCTAGTCATCGTTCTGCATCTGGGGCCACCAATAGTACTGCTGGAGCAGTGCGAGGGTCTGAGCTCAGCCAGGATGACCTGCGACTCAAGGTTCGGTGGACCATTCTAACATTTTCTGATGCTGTTGGGTGGGGCCGACCATCTTTCCTGGAAGGGCTGTCTGGGAAGCAGCCAAGAGGATTCTTGCTGGATTGGTGATATAATCGAAAGGATCAGGTGTGTCTTCTACCTCAAAGGACTGTGAGAGGGCGACTGCCTGGGTATTTTTGGTTGCCGGCCTATATCTCACCACAAAGTCAAAGCGGCTGAAAAACAAGGACCATGAGGCTTGACAGGCATTCAGCTATTGAGTTTGATGGAGATGCTCCAGTTTCTTATGGTCAGTATTCACTGTGATATGGTGTTGTGCTCCCTCCAACCATTGTTGCCATTCCTCAAATGCCATTTTTATGGCTAGTAGCTCCTTGTCCCTGATGCCGTAGTTTCGTTTTGAAGGAGAACATTTCTGGGAGAAAAAGGAGCAAGGATGAAGAATCCCCTTGTCTGAGGGTTGACTCAACACAGCTCCTACTGCAGTGGGGAAGGCATTGACCTCAAGAATAAAGGGAAGTGTGGGATTTGGGTGGCAGAAACATGGTTCCTGGAGGAAAGCCCGTTTTGACTTGAGAAAAGCAGTGACCACTTCTGGAGGCCATTGCTTGGAGTTTTCCCCTTTCTTAGTGCGGGCAGTAAGAGGTGCATCAATCACAATATTTAGGGAAGAAGTGCCAGTAGAAGTTGTGAATCCCAGAAATTTCTGTAAGGGTCAAAGGCCAGATGTTTGGGGCCAGTTCTGAATGCAGGCTACCTTTTCAGGGTCTATGTGGAAACCAGTGCTTGAGATGATATATCCCAAGAAGGAAAGAGGTTTTCTCTCGAAGATGCACTTCTCTAATTTTGTAAGGAGCTTATTGGCCCTTAATCATTGGAGGACTTGCTGGACATCGCGGCAATGGGATTGAAGATCTTTGAGGATGTCATTGAGATATATCACTATGCAGACATAAAGGAGATCCCTGAAGACCTTGTTCATCATATTCTGGAATATTGTGGGATTGTTACACAAGCCAAAGGGCATGACCAGGTATTCATAATGGCCATCCCATGTGCAAATGTGGTCATCCATTTGTCGCCTGGTTCGAGCCAGATAAGATTGTACGCCCTCCCGAAGGTCCAATGTTGTTAATATTCTGACTCCCTGCAGTAGTCAATTAGTTCTGAAATAAGAGGCAAGGGTAGAGATCCTTCTTGGTTTTGGCATTAAGACCTCAGTAGTCAAAACAAGGCTAAAGTGTGCTATCCTTCTTGACCACAACAAAAGATCCTGCTCCCACTGGGGGTGTAGAGGGTTGAATGCATCCTCTTTCAAGTTTTCCTAGATATGCTGGGACATGACCTTGGTCTCTGGGAGGGATAGGGGATTTACCCTTCCCCATGGTGGTTTAGTGCCTGGGATTAAATTGATGGCGTAATTGAAGGGACGATGCTTTGGTAGTGTCTCCACCTTTTTCTTGGAAAAGACATCTGCATAGTCAGCATACTGCAATGGCAGGTCCAGTGAGGTCATGGCAAGAGGAATGGATGATGAAGGTCTAACTTGAAGGAGAAAGGAAGTATGACAGTGAGGGCTCCAACTGTAGATTTCCTCAGTCGAAGTTAGGGGAATGTCATTGCAACCAGGGCAGTCCTAGAACAATGGGATGTACTGCCTTTTCAATGATGTGAACAGTGATCTCTTCCACATGCAGGATACTGGTGTGGAAATGCAATGGAGTTGTGTTATTGCTCGTAAGGTTTTGGGTGGACCTTTGGACACTGTGGCAGATGACCACGTCCACAGCGGGAAGTCCCGTGAGGGGCCACAGGTCAGGCTCAGCTTAGGACACACAACACAGAATTGTCTTTTATTAAACAGAGTTGTGAAGCCACCAGAGGTGGCAGTAGTGAGTAGAGATGAAGCCTGGCTGGGCTTCTAGTCCCTCAGGACACTGGAACAGTGATCCCTCAATGGCTGTGCTGTAGAGGAGAGAAACTGAGATAGTGAGTACAGTGGAGCATACAAAGAGTTCTTGTATGGAGCCTCGTAAGTTGATTACTCACACAGTGGTCTCTCCCAGAAGGTATCACAGAAGCTGGAATAGAGGCAGGCCTTCGAGGAGCGAGTACCTGGTTCCAGGGAACAGCTCTGAGAGAGTCGAGATGGTAACTCACTGATGGTGTAGGCAGCGGGGTCTTCCAAGCAGAAGTGAGCTCAGGCAGCGAGCCAGGGAACATGGTCCCTCGAGGAGTGAGTACCGGTTCCAGACAGCGACCTGAAAGAAAAGAGAGAGGCCCCCGAGGAGCGGGTACCCCGATAGAGTAAGTCCAATAAGGAGAGGCAGAGTAACTAGGTATGGAGGGCGAATCCCATCCGTCAGGAGACCCTTGCTAACTCGATAGCTAGCAAACAGAGTAGGCTTTTGTATCCGGAATGCGTAACGTCATCACAGGGGGACGCCCCTGAGGTTCGCGCCAAAAAAGGAATAATAAGCAGGTCCGCGCGGTGCACGCGCCCTATGGCAGCTGAACAACATGGCGGGAGGCAGCCCCCAAGCCAGACCGGGGATGCCAGAAAGCACGGCAGGCAGACACCGTGGCAGCCAGACGTCCATCGACCGTGGGAAGAGTCGCCAAAAAGGTAAGGAGGGCAGAGTGGAGACATTGGGCAGTGACAGTCATATCAGTACCTCCCTTCAAAGGGCGATCTTTTCTGTGGGTACCAAGTTTAGGCTTCAAAGCATGCGCGAGGTGAAATTGATGGAGCATCTCTTTATCTAGGCATCATCTTTATCTAGGCATCATAGTGGATAATACTTTAAAATCGTCAGCTCAGTGTGCTGCAGCAGTCAAAAAAGCAAATAGAATGTTAGGAATTATTAGGAAGGGAATGGTTAATAGAACGGAAAATGTCATAATTCCTCTATATCGCTCCATGGTGAGACCACACCTTGAATACTGTGTACAATTCTGGTCACCGCATCTCAAAAAAGATATAGTTGCGATGGAGAAGGTACAGAGAAGGGCAACCAAAATGATAAAGGGGATGGAACAGCTTCTCTATGAGGAAAGGCTGAAGAGGTTAGGGCTGTTCAGCTTGGAGAAGAGACAGCTGAGGGGGGATATGATAGAGGTCTTTAAGATCATGAGAGTTCTTGAACGAGTAGATGTGACTCGGTTATTTTCACTTTCGAATAATAGAAGGACTAGGGGGCATTCCATGAAGTTAGCAAGTAGCACATTTAAGACTAGTCGGAGAAAATTCTTTTTCACTTAACGCACAATAAAGCTCTGGAATTTGTTGCCAGAGGATGTGGTTAGTGCAGTTAGTGTAGCTGGGTTCAAAAAAGGTTTGGATAAGTTCTTGGAGGAGAAGTCCATTAATGGCTATTAATCAATTTTACTTAGGGAATAGCCACTGCTATTAATTGCTTCAGTAGCATGGGATCTTCTTAGTGTTTGGGTAATTGCCAGGTTCTTGTGGCCTGGTTTGGCCTCTGTTGGAAACAGGATGCTGGGCTTGATGGACCCTTGGTCTGACCCAGCCTGGCAATTTCTTATGTTCTTATGTTCTTAGGAGTTCCAAGGTTAGCCAGAAGACAATCCGAGAAGAAGATAAGTCAAGGCAAGCTGAAGAACAAACCAAAGAATCAATCCAAGGAAAGGGAGCAGGCCCACTGTTACGCATGCCGTCTGCGGAAGACCCGCGGAATGGCCCCTTCACCTTCTTACAAGGACTCCAGCTTATTGTTCCTCCTCGCTAGCAGCAGTGGGCCACCAGCTCTGACCTCGGGCCTCCCCCGATGCCGCCGTCTCCACCATATTCTCCAGCGTTTTAGGTCAGGATACCATTGTTCGTCAGGCCTCTCCACGTGGTCCGCGGAGAGACGCCACTACCCGCACCGCACCCCTCCCTAGGCGAGCACACACGCATCACTGATACTTATGAAGGGCCTGTGGTGGGAACCTGGCCACGGCCCCGGATGATGACGTCAAACTCTTCAGTGTATATAAGCTCAGGCCTCACTCCATAGAGTTGCCTTTGCAAGAGATCTCTTCACTACTCGAGTACTCGTTGATGCTAGTATTCGACTCTATTCTTCATTCCCAATCCTCATTGTTCCTGAATCCTGTTCTCTTCATTCCTGCCCTGCCTATGCTTTGAATTGATTGCCCGTACTTTGACTTCACTACGCCTGACTACGCTTCAGTCTATCTCCAGACCCAGACCTCCGCTGCGCCTGACTATGCTACAGCCTATCTCCAGGTCCTGACCATTGCTTCAATTGACCAATGCTATTGACTTCCCCTTGATCATCATTTGATTGACTAATTCTATTGACTTCTTTGTGATGAGATCTCAGCATTGCTTGCCATGACCTGCGCATTGACGCTGGCCCTGATCCAAACCTGTCTTTGACACATCTTCTAGCCTACTCCCTGGACATGGACTTATTAGGCTTCGGCCTACCTTTGCTCGAGAGCCCTCAGTCAGCCTCTATTCCATTGGCATCTGAGTTCCAGTACCGTATCCAGTCCAGAGCAGGACTATACCATCCATCGCCTGCTGTCTCTGGGCTGAACCAACCTCACTAGCCATTCAACTTTGAGGCCCACCTAAGTCCTGCCGGCCCTGGCACCCAAAGGCTCAACCTGTGTGGAACGAGGGCTGGTATAGGTGAAGCTCCAGTGGCCTCTGCCTATCAGCCCACTCCACCTGCCGACAGTGGGGACCCATGGGTTCTCGTCTATGGGTTGCGTCAACCCCACCTCAGCCCCAGGGTCCACCTCTGACGCAACACCCAATAGGACAGGACCGAGTCAGGACTGCAGGTTTCAGGAACGCAGGAATCAGGAATACAGAAGAAACAACTAGCTACTCACAAGGAGTGGGACCTGTTGCTGAGGCATCTGAATCAGGTCCAGTCTGGGCTTATAAAGAAAACCCTGATGACATCAGTGGGAGGGTGCCATGGAGGATTTCCTGCCATGGGTCCTTTAAGTGCCGGGAAGCTGCATACACGCACACCTGCCTAGGGTGTGCGTGTATGCCATGCCATGCCATGCTGAGCAGCATCCCCAGCATGGCATGGCCAGAGTCATGCAGCAGCCTGCCGCATCTCAGGCTGAGAGGGTGTCTTGCTAGTGGATCCTGGTGTCGGAGGTAGGGGCGGACGGCAGCTGGGATAGCCTGTGGTCAACTGGGCATTACAGCAGGATAATGCATACTAATAAAATAAAAAACAATCTACTGTATTTATAAATTGTTTTAGAGCAAACGTGAGTTTCTGCAGATTATGCATAATTATTGTCAACAACAGACTTTTTTCTTGCAGTAAAAACTTTTGCATATTCCTGTAATAACATGCATATCTAATTGCATACTATCCAGTGGAGATCCTCTGAGGATCTCTCAGTCCATTATCATTAATTATATACACAATGAATTTATTCTTCTCCTTAAATCCATCTGCCTTCAACCTGAACACAAACATATATCTACGTGATTGTACAGCATCAATACTCCTTTGGTCAGGAGCATAGATATGATCCTACCAGTGCCACTCCTCCATAAAATCACTATCTTGAATCTTATACTTACAGGCATCAGGTTTATTGTTCTACCCAAATAAATCACTAATTCTTGATAATTACCCACTCAAGTAGTCATGCTAAACTTAGCTACTCATGCTCATCATTAAATCAAGGAATCATTCCATTTTTAAAGTTGTTGCACTAAGTTTTCTATAACTCGGGAAACTG
The DNA here is from genome assembly GCF_901001135.1 of Rhinatrema bivittatum. Taxonomy (NCBI): domain Eukaryota; kingdom Metazoa; phylum Chordata; class Amphibia; order Gymnophiona; family Rhinatrematidae; genus Rhinatrema; species Rhinatrema bivittatum. The sequence continues at coordinate 314,270,035 of NC_042615.1, read as the reverse complement.
GAGGTAGTTTAGAATTGAATCTTGAGAAACAATTGCAATAATAATTAGCCTAAATTTAAACTTAAAAGATCACAGCTCACATTTGCTGTTTCTACTGAAAAGATGTGTGAAAGAAAAGAAGTGACACTGTCCTAAATTGTTCAACTGAGCATTATTATGAAAAATGTGATCCAACTATGAACAGAACAGATATCTTATTGAAAACACTTTGAGCAAAAAGCTTTATCAACTCACAAAACAAGTAAAATACAGTTGTTTTCCCTAAATGGTAAGCCAAAATGTGCAATGACAATGTAATATAAATTTTATTGCAAATCTCCTTCCCACAAGATATGAAAATAGGATTTGTGAAGGTCCAAATCTGTGATTAAATTATTGGAATTCATTGTGCAAAATGAGATTATTTTTTTCCACCATGAACATCCAAAGATTTCCAAAAGTTGAATCAGTATGTAGTGTATGCAACTGAATAAAATGAATCATAGTAATTTTGCAATTCTAACAATAGCAGTAGCAAAATTCAAACCCCTCTTTTGGTTTACAGCAGCCCCTTTTTCTGTTTCCACTGTGTTTAAGAGTTCAGGATCCAGTCTCTTTTAACTTCATTCTCTTTTTTATGAAGAAAAAAAGAAAAGAAAACTTTATGTGTTGTTGACAAAAACATGCATTTACTATCTCAAATATTGTTTCTTAAGATAAATTTATAGAAAAAAAATCAAGATGACTTCCTAATAAATATTTATAGGAGAGGATTCCATATTATATGTTAAGCACTGAATGATGCATATTATTCTTATTAATGTTTCATAAGCATTTGGCCAAAAAACAATATGCTTTACTTTGTTTCTAAATATTAACTAGAATTATTGTAGCATCTGCTTCCAACGGCTGAGTGCACAAGCAATCCATGCCTTGTCGTAAATTCCATGATGCATTAAGATGTCATTAAACGTACCTTCTGTGGTTGTCTCTTAATTTACATACCTTGTAAATCATCAGGTAAAAAAAAATCACATAAACCTGAGAGTAATTTCTCATATGCTTTTTCCCTTCTGTTACTGAATCTTGTGCCACCCAATTGCTCTCCATCTCAGAATCCAACCATCCAGATCTTGAGATAGAAAACCAATTTATGTATAAACAAATGTATAGAGTTAATGGATGATATGATTTATGTTATTTAAATGAATATCTCACTAAGCAACTGAAATTTGACAGTCAGAGGTGTAGTACGTTAAGCTCTACTCAGGCTAATAGACATCTATAGAGCTGTGACCTAATGTTGAGTTCTGTCCTTCTGAATATAAATTTTTCAGTATCTCCCTGAGACTCCTTATTTCTCTTAGATACATAATTATAATTAGAAGAAAAGGTGATCTTACAATGATTTCAAATGTGGTTGTTGTTTAGTGGAACATTATTATTCTATTTAAAGTTCATTATATAGCAAGGGTGGCCAACCTGTGGATTTTTATTGTACAAAATGTGGCTCGTTCCCTCTTGGCCACATGGCAACTGAGTAGCACAGCAAAGGACAGGAAAGGCGGGGCTGGAGCAGGAATCACACACAATAGAGCAGAGCAGAGAAGAGCCGCTCTACTCCAACCCAGCTCCTGACCTCACATTGCTGCAGAGACAGAAGCGGGAGGGAGGGATAGAGTATGGATCAGAGGGTTTTCTCTGCACATCCCAGGTCTATTTACCTTCCATCTGCCTGCAATTATGAGCAATAGAGGCAGGAGGGGAGGGATTGTGTCTGGAGCTTGCAGGACAGCAAAGAAGAGCCGGTCATTTCCCTGCTCTAGCCCTTACCATCCTGTCCAACCCCTACCCCCACCTGCTGCCTGGAGTAGAGAACTCATACCTGATCTGCTGTCTGGAAGGAAGGGACTGAAGTGTACGCAGCACCAGGCCCAACAATTCACTGTGCTTCCAAGCAATGGGATTCATCTAACAGCAGAGGGGAAGAGGGAGTCACCTAGAGTTCTAGTCATGCCAGAAGAATTTGCATCAAAAGATAGGGGGTGAAGGGAGAAGGGGGATTAATGTAGTTGATAAATACTTGAGAGAGCAGTGTATAAATTGAATGTTGGGGAGGTGAGGTATGTGAATGCTTGGAGGATAATGTGGTACGAGAGGGGGGTGTTAATGCTTTTGGAGGCAGTGTTATAAAAAAGGATTAGTGCTTCAAGAATTGGGGGAACAGCAGAGGGAGGAGCTTATGCTGTGGGGAAGATAGGGTGAATATTGTTTCCTTCCCCATCTCCCTGAAGACAGCAATGAAAATTGGAATATCTGGTAGGGGTGGAAATTCATTTGCAATAAAATAGGAAATACTGACAATATTTCCTATTTTATTACATTTTGAGAATTTAAAAAAACAATAGAAAAAAAAACACGACATTTCATGTGTTTTTTCTGATCTCTTTTTTTTTTTTAGGGAGGGAGCATTAAAAAATCACTTTTAAAAAAGCAACCCCAGAACCCCCTAAACCATTTATTAATAGATGGATCCCTCCCTGATGTGGAGCCCCCTGCACACCCTACCAACCCCCTCAAGATTTATCCAAAGTCCATGGTGGTCTACCAAGGTTCATGGGAGTGACCTCCTGCTCCCAGGCCAGCAGCTGCCACTAATCAAAAAATGGCACCAATCACCTTTTGCCCTTACCATGTGATGGGGCTATCAGTGTCATTGGGATGCTCCTGTCACAGCCCGTATAATTTTTCAAAATGTCGCCAGCCACCCTTTATTTGTAAATAAATAAATATATACTGCCACCTGTTCTGCAAATGGTGTGAAGGGTCCAGGGCTCAGGTAAGGGAATTAAAGGAAGGAAGAGATGGCAGGAATAGGGTGTTGTATGAGAGTCATGTGAGGGGGTGTGGAGTTGGCATGAAAGTACCCAGGATGGGTATAATAGGGGGAGGAGTGGGATAAAGACACTGGAGAAAGTATAAGTATAAGAAAGACAGCAGTGGTGATTGGGTAAGGGTGGAGAGATAGAAATGGTGCAGGGTGGGGGCAAAGAGGTGATGAGGTATTGAAAATACAAGGGAAGAGATAGAGGGGTTAAAGGGGAAGAGGACAGGTTAGTGTATTAGACGAGGGCCAATAATGTGAAGAACCTCGCTATATGGGCAAAACCAGTTAGGTCCCCAAATAGTTGAACCACTGACCAAGCTGTAGAAGTTGTGAATATATATATATTTAAGATTTGTTAAGCCTTTTGGCTTCTCTTTTCTGTTAATCTCTCTGTCTTCTCTGGAAAATGAAATCACTGAATTTTGTGTGTTAGTGATGAGTCTCTGAGGCCCTCAAGAAATCTGCGTTACTGAGCTACATATAGGTCACATTCCACTGGGAGGGTCCCTATGCCCTAGGGCTGGAACGCATGGGAAAGAATAAAGTGCACAGCACAATTGATGGCTAGGTATTGGCAGGAAAGTCAGACCAAGAACAGATATTCTATATAAAGCACCTTAAGAAACCAACACTTCAGCACTGGCGGTAACGGAAGACATTCATGATGTGCCAATATTCCAGCACTGAAGTCCTAAGAGTTGTGGACTGCTCTACTGCTGAGATTCATGGGACAGCCTCAGAGAAGTAGGCAGTCAGCATTTTAGGATATCCACAATGAATATGCATGAGAGAAAATGTGCGTGCACTGCCTCCATAACAATGCAAACTAAAATAAGCAAATGCTATGTTTTATATATCCCTCTACAAGTTAAGGGGTAGATTTTAATAAAGTATGCCGTATTTCAATAGATAGGCACGTAACCGTGCATATCCTTTAAAATCTGGGGTCAGCGTGTGCAAGGCTGTGCAAAATCGGCAGCCTGCGTGAGCCGAGCCGCACAGCCTGCCTCTGTTCCCTCTGAGGCAGCTCCAAAATCGGAGTGACCTTGGAGGGAACTTTCCTTCCACCCCCCGCACCTTCCCCTTCCTAACCCACCCCCCCAGCCCTATCTATACCCCCCTACCTTTGAAGAGTTACGCCTGCCCAAGGCAGGTGTAACTCGCACGCGCCGACTGTGTGGTTCCTCGGCCCAGGAGCAGTTTCAGAGGTATCGACCATGCCCCTGAAATGCCCCCGGGCCAGGACCACGCCCACAGCCCCGCCCCTAGATGATGTGCTGCCGCGGTATGCCCCCCCCCCGCGCCCCCCGACATGCCCCCCAGGAAAGCCCCGGGGCGCACGTAAGTCCCGGGGCTTGCGTGCGCCACCGAGCCTATTCAACATAGGCTCGGTGCGTGCAGGGGAAGGTTGGGGCAGGTTTTTGGGGGATATGCGCGTATCTTACGTGCGTACCCCTTTGAAAATCTGCCCCTATGTGTTTCAATTTGCACTTTACCCAGGAAGATATTTCAGTACCAGACTTTAAATCTCCCATTTGGTAAAAGACACCAAATGTTTAACTTATTATCAGCTCATTGGTATCAGTACTAGTATTTAGCATTTAATCTTTCCAGGTAATAAAAGATACCAATTGTCATAGCCTTTGATATTCTCAGAGATGCCAAATGTTCTTTAGGTTCATCCCAGCTCTTTATCAGCTCATTTTTGCCAGAATGTCTCAGAAATAAAGGGAACAAATGGTGATGCCTTTATACAATCTTTGTACTTAAATCATGTGCAATATATTGATTCATACTCATCAATCATTAGAGCCTGTTCTGATCCATAGCTGTCTATTCGCAGTACAAAGTCTTCCGGGGATCTAGCTAATAGTCTAAAATTAACTTCCCACAGCCATACACTAGGTGACCCAATGGCTATTGAACCACCTAAAGAACCTGTTCATTAAAACCAGTATAAGACTAAGGGTGGTCAGAAAGAAATTCAGCAGGTGGTGGATGACTTATTGGTAGCTAGTATAATTAGACTCTCTAAATCACCTTTTAACAGTTCATTTTGGCCCATGAAGAAAACAGATGGTACCTAGTGCATGACAGTTATCGCAAGCTGAATGAAAAAGCTATGCAGCGGTCCCTGATGTCTCAACTTTAGGAGAAGTCATTCAAAGTGGTGAAGGCCAGTGGTACGCGGCAGTTGACATATCAAACACCTTTTTAAGTATTGAATTAACTGAAAATTCCCCAAACTAATTTGTCTTTGAATAGGGATGGGTATGGTACATCTTTCAATGTTTGCCATAAGACTTCCTATTCAACCCAACCATTTGCCATGGTATATTAGCAGACACGTTTTGAAAGTTTCCAAAGCCTGAAGCTATTCAGCTTCATCACCATGTTGATGGCATCTTATTTATTTAGCTAGTTAGTTAGACATTTTATATACCGATGTTCCATATAAAGATCACAACAGTTTTCAATAATGTCATTCATAGGTATAAACCAGCAAATAATGATGGTTACATAGGAAGTATTTATGAACAGGCATTAACATCTAACAATTGGATTGTTCAAATATATATTAATTAAAGATCAAGAACATAAGACGTGATGTGCAAAAGTAAAATATAATAAATTTCACATATTATTCTGTACGTTGTATTGAGATTCTTACAAATTCTCATTAATTTGTTTCTCATGCATCATTTAGTATCTCTTTTCTTTCTTGTTATAGTAGATCTCTACATTCTGATGTTTTAAGTTACTCCAAGGCACGTTGGCGACAGATGTGCAGCAAGCCTTGGACTTCCTTGTCTCCTTCCTCCAGGAGGCAGGTTGGGTGATTATTATGACCAAAGTACAAGGTCCTTCCCAACGAGTGAAGCTCCTGGGCATACAATGGGATAAATGTACCTGCAATATCCCACAACCAGTGATAGACAAGATCCAATCAGCGGCCACTCCTTAAAGCTGAGAAGACGTCCATAAATTCTGTGGTCTCCTGACATACTGTAGGGCACACATTCCTCACTTGGCCCAGTTGCTTCGAACTTTGTATAATCTCTGCAAAAAAGAAGACTACTTTATAATGAAGACCCCATTTGAATTAGAGGTCTCGTTATCTCAGTCAGTGGCTGAGTGGAGCCTCTGGCAACATCAGATTGACAAAATAAGTTTTTTTGGCTTCTGGATCAAGAAATAGACTCCTGCAGCAGAGGAATACACTCTTTTTGGAAAACAGATTTTAATCACATATTGGGCCCTCACAGAGACAGAGCAGTTGATGCAACATTCAACAATTTGTCCGAAGACCCGAATACCCATTATGACTTGGGTGATCAGTGAAAAAAATGGCTGCAAGGGCTGGCAGTGCCTTGAGACCTCCTCTTCTGAAATGGAAATGATACATCACCTCAAGAACTCATGCTGCTCTCAAAGGCATATCTAAACTGAATGAACAAGCAATGAGTCTATCTGAAACAAGTGAAACTGCCCTTTCCACAACAAACACTCAAGGATATCGTATAGGTGTGACTGAAGCCCCATTTTATGATGAATTCTATGAGGCTCAACAGCAAATGGCATGGTTTATATCAGTGGTCCCCAAACCTGTCCTGGAGGGCCACCAGCCAGTCGGGTTTTTGGGATATCCTCAATGAATATGCATGAGAGAAAATTTGCATGCACTGCCTCCATAACATGTACATTTTCCCTCAAGCATATTCATTGAGGATATCCCAAAAACCCGACTGGCTGGTGGCCCTCCAGGACAGGTTTGGGAACCACTGGTTTATATGATTCTTCCAGTTATGCTCATGGTAAACGAGGATGGAAGTCCACAGCCTACCAGCCAAAGACAGAAACACTCCTAACTGTCCAAGTAGAAGGACTAAGTAGCCAATATGCTGAGCTAAAAGCTACTCACATGGTACTGACGTATGCCGAATTATTGTCAAAAACGCTGACAGGGCCTTGTTGGTCAACACGTTGATGGCAGATTAAAATGAGAGGAAACGCCGAATATTACCAATTACTGGACAAGAATAACGTGTCACCTGATGAAGAATCGACGATTCGAAACAAGGCCCTGTTGGGACATGGACACTGGCTAAAGTCAACAAAGGCAGATAAGTTGAAGGGACGTTGTTTTATTTAACAGCTCTTGATAGCTTGAAAAAAACAAGTCTGTCAGGATTTTTGGCAGTAATTCAGCATACGTCAATTCAACGAGAGGAATTTGAAGAAAAGCATTTTATTGGCAAAATTTTGGCAATATTTGAAAAAAAGAGTTACAAAAAATGCTATTGATTTGATATATAGTTATCATGAATTTGCACGCACACATACATATAAAAAAAATCTACAAAGGGTGGGAGGAGGTTGGTTGATGATTAAAATTACTATACACTGCTGGATGCAATGATATAAAGAAATGATATGAAACCTTCCTCTTCACTCCTAAAAAATTTTTTTCATTGTTAATTGATTATTGGGTTAAATTAAGAGACCAAATATATGGATGGCTGGAGATTTTTTCCTTTCAAAAAAATTTTTGAGTGATAAAAATATGGTATAATCAACACATTAGAGGTGATATTTTGTTGATTTACAGATAATGATAGTGGACACTGGAGGGGAAGAAGAACAAGAAGGAGTGGGTGTTGAGGAATACTGGTGGTGGTCAGAGGGTGTGGCACAGTAGCACAAGTGATGCAGAAGGAAGTGTTAATATTGGAGCCTCAGAGCCCTTGTCATTGTTCTGGAAGGGTTTAGAGAATGTTAGCTAATTCAAAGGGGTATGAGATAAACACTGTGGATCCCTAAAGACTAGAGGATGGAAATGAAAAAAAAAGGGTGCATGGGGGTAGCTTACTGCTGCGGTGGTTACTACCCTTGACCAATAAACCTTGGTGTTTTTGATGCAACTGCAACATTGCTCTCACTTTCAAAGAAGGTCCTGACTTTTACAGTGTGGAGAACTGATAGATGCAACTGCAACATCACTCTCCATTTTGACAGTAGGAGGCGGGGGAGAGGATTTGAATTCAGATGACAATGAATATGGGCCCTGATGTTTACGTCTAGGGTACGAATATGCAGAAATAAGGGAAAAAGCACAGGATTGTTTCTACGGCCAAGTCCATAAGTAAAGCACATCAAGCAGCACTATCTGAATTTTCAAGAAGGCTAATCATCTAGTAAAAATATTGATAGCAGTAAATTCTTTATGGGTTATTATATGGTATGGGGCAGGGGCAAGGTCAGGTCAGCACCATTTTGAAATAAGGCACCAACCAGGCTGGATTTAAGGGGGCACCCCAGCCCAAAAGAGGGATCCGAGACAGCTTTGGAAGTAGAGGGAGGGAAGGAGGGGGTCAGGAGGTAGGGTGAACTCGTGGTTTCAGGAGGTGCCGGAGGGCTGGGACTCAACATTTTTTAAATATACTTTGGGGGGAGGGGGTTGGGGACTGCTGAATCCTGAGTGAGTGGGGGATGGGGAGGGGAGCCACTGAATGGGGAAGGGGAAGGGGACTGCTGAACCCAAATGAATTTGATTGACCTGTGGGGAGAGGGGGCAGAAGAGTGAAAGACCACTGTACACCCAATGCATTTGATTGATCTTTTGAGGTGCCTTCACCGAATGGGCACATTATTTATATTTTTGTTACTTTTGGGTAGTGAGGGCCACCTCGAGTGGCAGCCTTGGGTTAAGAACATAAGAAGTTGCCAATTGCCATACTTGGTCAGACTGAGGGTCCATCAAGGCCAGCAACCTGTTTCCAACAGTGGCCAATTCAGGTTACAAATACCTAGTAAGTACCCAAACAGTAAGAAGATCCCATGCTACTAATGCCAATAATAACAATGGTTATTCCCTAAATCAACTTGATTAATAGCAGTTAAGTTCCTGGAGGAAAAATATATTATGAAAACATTTTTTAAACCCAGCTACACTAACTGCCCTTACCACATCCTCTGGCAACAAATTCCAAAGCTTAATTGTGTATTGAGTAAAAAACAATTTTCTCAATTTTTTTTTTAATGTTCTACTTGCTAACTTCATGGCGAACCCCCTAATCTTTCTATTATCCAAAAGAGTAAATATCCGATTCACATTTACCTGTTCTAGACCTCTCATGATTTTATAGACCTCTATCATATCCCATCTCAGCCATCTTTTCTCCAAGCTGAACAGCCCTAATCTCTTTAGCCTTTCCTCATTGAGGAGCCGTGCCATCCCCTTTGTCATTTTTGTCGCCCTTCTCTGTATCTACTCTAATGCAAATATATCTTTTTTTAGATGCGGCGACCAGAATTGTACACAGTATTCAAGGTGCGGTCTCACCATGGAGCGATACAGAGGCATTATGACATATTCTGTTTTATTCACCATTCCCTTCCTAATAATTCCAAACATTCTATTTCCTTTTTTTGACTGCCGCAGCACACTGAGCAAGCAATTTCAATATATTGTCCGCTATGATGTCTATATCGTTTTTCTGGGTAACAGTTCCTAATATGGAACTTAACATTGTGTAACTATAGCACATGTTATTTTTCACTATATACATCACATTGCAGTTGATTTTGAACTCTGCTACCATCCAGCATAAGAACATAAGAACATAAGACATCCCATACTGGATAAGACCAAGGGTCCATCAAGCCCAGCATCCTGTTTTCAACATTAAATAGATCCCAAGCTACTATTCCTTATTGATTTATACCAGTTTAAGGAATTTTTTTCTAGGAAGTTATCCAAACCTTTTTTAAACTCAATTACACTAACTGCATTACATCACATTGCCACATCCTCTGGCAATGAATTCCAGAGCTTAATTATGCATTGAGTGAAAAAGAATTATCTTCAGTTTGTTTTAAAGATCTACTTACTAACTTCATGGAGTGCCCACTAGCCCTTTTATTGTCTGAAAAAGTAAATAACCAATTTACATTTACCTGTTCAAGCCCTTTCATGATTTTGTAGACCTCTATCATATCCCCCGTTCAGCAGTCTCTTCTCCAAGCTGAACAGCTTTAACCTCTTTAGCTTTTCCTCATAGGGGAACCATTCCATGTCCTATATCATTTTGGGCGCCCTTCTCTGTACCTTCTCCAGTGCAAGTATATCTTTTTTGAGATGCAGTGATCAGAATTGCAAATTTTATTCAAGTTGTGGTCTCACTATGGAGCGATTCAGAGGCATTATGACATCCACCATTTTATTCGCCATTTCTTTCCTAATAATTTCTAACATTATGTTTGATTTTTTGATCAATGTATTATCCACTAGAGATGTGAATCGTGTGATCGATCGTCTTATCGATTTTGGCTGGGGGGGGGAGGGAATCGGATCGTCGCGGTTTTGTTTTGTTTTAAAATCGTGTAAATCGTAAATCGGGGGAGGGCGGGAAAACCGGCACACTAAAACAACCCTAAATCCCCCACCCTCCTGAACTCCCCCAAAATGTCTTAAATTACCTGGGGTCCAGTGGGGGGGTCCCGGTGTGATCTTCCACTCTTGGGCCACGGGTGCGTTAATAGAAATGGCGCCGGCGCTACCTTTGCCCTGACAGGGCAAAGGTAGCGCCGGTGCCATTTTGGTTCCTGTTTCCCGACGTCACAAGCGCAGGAGATTGCTCCTGGACCCCCGCTGGACCCCCAGGGACTTTTGGCCAGCTTGGGGGGGCCTCCTGACCCCCACAAGACTTGCCAAAAGTCCAGCGGGGGTCTGGAAGCGACCTCCTGCACTCGAAACGTATTGCCGTATTGCAAAATGGCGCCGGCCATACGGCCATACGGCCAGCGCCATTTTGCAATACGGCAATATGGCCATACGGCCGGCGCCATTTTGCAATACAAAATGGTGCCGGCCGTATGGCCATATTGCCGTATTGCAAAATGGCAATACGATTCGAGTGCAGGAGGTCGCTTCCGGACCCCTGCTGGACTTTTGGCAAGTCTTGTGGGGGTCAGGAGGCCCCCCCAAGCTGGCCAAAAGTCCCTGGGGGTCCAGCGGGGGTCCGGGAGCGATCTCCTGCGCTCGTGATGTCGGGGGACAGGAACCAAAATGGCGCCGGCGCCGGCGCCATTTCTATTAACGCACCCGTGGCCCGAGAGTGAAAGATCACACCGGGACCCTCCCACTGGACCCCAGGTAATTTAAGACATTTTGGGGGGGTTCGGGAGGGTGGGGGATTTATTTTAAAGGGTCGGGTGGGTTTTAGGGTTGTTTTAGTGTGCCGGTTTTCCCGCCCTCCCCCTTCCCCTCCCCCTTCCCCCGATTTACGATTTTTGACGATAAATCGGGGGAATTCCTATTGTATATCGCCTCTAACGATTTTTGACGATTTAAAATATATCGGACGATATTTTAAATCATCAAAAAACGATTCACATCCCTATTATCCACTATGATGCCTAAATCTCTTTTCTGGGTGGCAACTACTAATATGGAACCTAACATTGTATATCTATACAAGGGTTTATTTTTCCCTATATGCATCAACTTGCACTTGTCCACATTAAATTTCATCTGCCATTGGGAAGCCCAGTCTTCCAGCCTCACAGGGTCCTCCTGCTTGAGATTTAACTACTCAGCATAATTTTGTGTCATCTGCAAATTTGATCACCTCACTTGTCATACCCCTTCCCAGATCATTTATAAATATATTAAAAAGCACCAGTCCAAGTACAGATCCTTGAGGCACTCCACTGTTTATCTTTTTCCACTGTGAAAATAGACCATTTAATCCTACTCTTTGTTTCCTGTCTTTTAACCAGCAGCCAAAAATCAGAAATTTGATGCCCTATCCCACTCTTTTCACATGGAAAACATAATGGAGACTCCTTGGCACATCTTCAATTTGGCAAAGACTATTGTTGCCGCTGCTACACCTGGTCCCCTGGGGAATAGCGTGTCTGGAAGAAAGTGTTAAAATGGGCTCATGACTCTCACCTGGCAGGGTATCCTGGAGTGGCTTGTACCCTTGAAATCCTTCAGCACAACCACTAGTGGCTACAGATGAAAACAAATTTTAATAGTTATGTGGCGTCTTGCCCTGCCTGCATACAGCATAACACTTTTCATGCCTGACATTGGGGGCTATTACAGTCATTACCAGTCCCTAAGAAACTCTGGACCCATCTGTCCACTGACTTTATAATGGACCTCTCTTGCTCACATGGCAACACCACAATATGGGTCATGGTAGATATATTCTCCAAGATGACACATATTCCTCTCCCATGTTTGCCTTCTGCTCCTGAACTAGCACACCGCTTTGTCCAGCATGTCTTCAAACTACATGGGCTACCCTCATACATCCTTTCTGACAGAGGTGTGTAGTTCACGGCCGATACTAGACACTTCTTTGCTTACCATCTGCAAGGCAATGGCGAAACTGTAATAATCAAAACATCCATGTGCCTGTATGTCAACGGAAGACAAGATGATCGGTCCATTCTCTTACCATGGGCCGTTTTTCACACAACAATCATGTCAATAATGTCACAGGCTCCTTTCAGTTCCATGTTGTATATGGCAAACATCCATGGGTTCCTCTTCCGATGCCTCTCCCTGTGCCCTATCCAGAGGTTTGCCTCAATGCCAAAGAACTTCAGATCTTTGGTTGCAAACCAAATGCTTGACCTCTAAGGCAGCGGCTGAGGCTAAGAAGCATCCTGATAAAAGTTGCTGTCCAGCTCCACAATTCAAGGTGGGAGATTTTTTGTTGTTAAGCACTCAGAATCTGCATCTCAGAGTTCCTTCTCTTCATTTGGCACCCGATTTTATAGGCCATTTTCCAGTCTTGCATCAAATGGGGCGTGTCAGTTCCCAACTCAAACTTCCCATCACGTTAAAGATCTCTAATGTGTTCCATGTTTCATTACTGAAATCATGAATGTTCTCTTGGCCTTCTCAAGAGTCTCCCAAATCTGTGGAGCTCTCTTTGGAAGAAGACTCCCACTACAAGGTACAGGAAATCCTAGATTCTCACAGAAGACACAGTAAACTAGGATATCTCATAGCATGGAAGTACTATGGCCCAGAGAAAAACTCCTGGGAGCCAGCAGCCAATCTTCAAACCTTCTTATTAATAAGGGAATTTAATTGACGCTTTCCCCAGAAACCAAGATCCAGAACCCTTAGGAGGGGACTTAAGAAGGGGAGTACTGTTACATTTTCTGGTCATGGGAGCCACTTGCGACTGACAGCTCTCACCCCTTCACCATTGGGGAGATGGCCAGTGAGCTTGTCATGGCAAGACACCACCATCACCTCATCTTCCTTCCTCCTCCGAGGTCGGCCTCTAGGTGATTGCATACCATGCTTCTTCTTAAGTGGCCCACAGCAGGAACCAGGGCTACCAATGCCTCCAGATGATGTCACACGGCTGGGTCCTTAAGGTCCAGCCACACACCTTAGTATCACCTCAGTAATTCGTATTCTACACTGGGAAGTGTAGTTGCTGGTCCTGTTCCAGCATTCTAGCATTCCAGCAATGTCTCATCTCTCCAGCCATCTTTGCCTCGTATCCTTATCTCTTCTTGGACTGACTTCTGGATCTGACCCTTGCCTGGACACTGACAACTCTTACCTGCCACTTGACTCCAACCCTGCCTGGACACTGACCATTCTTGTTTGTGCCTTCCTCTTACCCTAGTCTGGCCCTTGATAGATGTCTATGCTACAACCACAGAGGCTCGAGTCTAAGATCTTCTGGTCTCCAGAACCCAAGGGCTCAAACCAAGGGGAAAGGGGTTAATATAGGTAAAACCCTGAGTCAGTTTCTTCTCTGCATAGCTCCACCAGATGTCAGTAAGAGTCTATAGGGTCTTCCCTGTAGGTTGAGCCAATCTCACCACAGCAGCAATGGTCCACAGATCTTACATCTCCTATGGCATTGCTATTGTAGACACATGATAGGGGTCCACTGGCCTGCCACCTGACTGCTGGAAGGGATCGTGGATCAGCTGGGGGAGTCTTCCCTTTTATAACCCCTATCTTCTGCCAACCTCCCCTGATGCCAATCCTCTTGGGTGTTGATTCTTCAGGTGATGCTGCATACCATCATTTGTCAGATTCCCCACTTTCTTCCCTTGTCTGATATTTTTACTGCCGTATATACAATGAGCAAAATGCTGGTCCTCCCTCACTTTAAAGTGCCTCTGTAGCAAGCCACTGAACATGAGGTACTGCACCATAGTCAGCATCCTGTACCTCATGTTCTCAGGCCTAGTACTGCATCCTGTGATCTATGGAGGTCTCTCATTATGGCTCCTGGCATCTTGCTCCTCTGCTAAATCCTGCTTTTCTGAGATAGGCCTGTAGTAACTCACCTGCTTTATTGGCCCAATGTCCAGGATTTCCTGTGGCATGAACTGATGATATCAGCACTGCTGTAACATAAAAGAGAGCTTGATCCTCTGGGCAGGAGTCTGAGCAACAAGTCTTGGTTCCTGATCCTGTATGTTTGCTGTTCCTGAAACTGTATGCTTTGATGTTCCTGATCCTGTACACCTTGCTGTCTCTGATCCTGTGTGCCTTGCTGATTCCTGACTTTGCTTCTGACTGCTGCCCACCATGATCCTTGCTTGTCTCCTGCTTCTGACCAGACTCTGCCTGCCTTGACCTTGCCTGCCTAACCACATGATTTTGTACTACACTTTGGCCCTGTCTGTTAGCTTCCAGGTTTCACTTTTCCAAGCCCATGACAGCCTCCAGATCAGGGATGTCTTTTGTGATCTTTTCTCTACTTCCTTGGGAGCTAATTCTAGTACTGGAGTTGATTTTGAGGGTGGATTCTGAGGTGAAATGCCTGGGGCATCACTCACATTTTCTATCTGTGCTGCCTGCTCTTGCCTGGGGTTACTCTTATCACATCAATATCATCATCTATTTCCTCAATCATTGTACTGGAAGTTAAGTTGCTATTGACTAATCCTCCCAAATTATCTTCACCTATTAGCTTTTTATGTTCTGATTCATGGAATCACAGACAAGATTCTTTCTCAGAATCATTTGTTGAAAATATTGCTTCCCTTGCCTTAGAAGCAGTATCCAATGTAGAGGAGCATGCAGCTAGTTTTGGCTGTTGTACTTCTACTATTCCAGTCCATGCACTGCCCTTTTACTATCTGCATTGGATGGTTCTCCTGCCTTTTCCCTCTGCTCCAAAATAAGAGGGAGAGGAACAGGCAGAGGTGGCACCTGCTCTCTAAATTTCAACTGCTTCTGCCTTGAGCTGCTAGTTTTTTCCACTCCTGCCATTCTATAGATTTAAAAAAGTCTCTCTTCAGTTTGAGGGCAGGTCTAATTCCTTTTTTATTGCTGCTACTAGACTGGGCTGGATATGCACCAATTCCTCGGCTCTTTTCAAATCTGCAACTTTTTGCCATTTCCTCCTCTCCCTTTTCCTGATATGATTAATCTGTTGATGTGCACTGCCTACTGGGGATTTGGATATTACAAACAAATGTATTTATTGATTCTGTAACTGTTCCCCTACACAATGTATGGAGAACGTTCTGTTTCTTACACACACACACACACACACACACACAGACTCATATATAATGTATGTGTGCTGTGCTGTGTGCACTGTTAACTCACTCCACACAAAAAAGCAACATAAGCAGAAACAAAGACTCAAAGACTGCTAAGACTCTTTTTCTCTTCAGTCTGTCAGTGTTCTGTGCTTACCTCACTGACAGAAGAAAAAAAAATCTCTAGCATTGCTACAATCTCCACATTGTCACCTACCCTGGCTCTTTCCCAGTGAAGGGAAAAATCAAAAACAGCAACAGTACCACTACAGCATAGAGATAAGAATCAGACCCTTATCAGTGCCTAATCCAAAGGTTTCGAAGGTTTTTTTACAACTCTGTTAGAATTTCTATAAACATGTCTTTTTCTGCCAACAGTTTGAAATACAGACTGTTCTTGCACATGCTCAGACTTTAAAGTGAGAGTGAGTCAGCATAATCTTGATAGCAACTATAGGCTATTTAAAAAGATGCTGCACTGTGATCGGTCCTCATTTTGATTTCCTTGTCAGTTCTTTCAAGGCTGTATGGTCTCACAGCCAAGAGTTGATTGCTAAAGTTTCTTCCACCTGTTTATTTATACAGAGCACAGTCATAGACTTGAATGTGCCATAGACTTGAAAGGGAAACATAACTGAATGAGACAAATATTTTCTGTTTCATTTGTTTTGGATGTTCATACATGAAACAAATATGGTCTCATTTATTGTCATTTACTCATTCATTTCAAACAAATGCACATCGCTAACATGATATACTATCAGTTTTATCGCAGAAAGCTCTGAGAAAGCTTGAACTTTTACAAAATACACCAGCTAGGCTGTTAACTGGGGCAAAGATGGGGATCGAATTACTCCAATTTTAGAGGATCTGATTAAGCTTCTGATATACTGTAGTAGCATATCAAATTTAAAATATTAATTATTGTCTATAAATGCCTTAGTCAAATTAGTTCTGGATCCTTAAAAAATGTACTATTACCATATATGCCCAGCCAAGCACTTCATTCATCACAGAAGGCATGCTATCTGTCTCTTCTTCTGCAGTGGCTAGGTTAGTTGTTAATTGGAATTCAGCATTTAGCTGAATTCCAATTTAGCTCCTACATTATGGAATTTTGTCCCTTTGGAGATTAGCTCAGTACAATTTATCCTTCTTTTAGGAAATATTTGAAATCTTTGCTCTATTAACAAGCTTTTCCAGGATAGATAGGATAGAAATTGAGTGTTGGCGAGTTGCCAGTTTTCAATGTCCATAAGTTGTCTTCCACTTATCTGAAGTGTTCGTCTTGAAATTTAGGTGATTTAAGCCTATATCAGAAAGTTCTGATGTACTCTAATGGTTTGATTTTAAAAAGCATTTACTGGAGTATATCTGGGTTTTACTGAAGTAAATGCACTGTACTCAAGTAAGTGGGGTTTTGAAAATTGCTACATTATAAGCCATTGAATTGTCCATAGGATTTACTCGTGTAAGTGCTCTTTACTCAAGTAAATGGCTTTTGAAATTTGCTACAATAGTAGTTATATTTATGCACATAACTCCTTTTGAAAATTACCCCTTTGTATTTATTTTATGAGTTTTTAGTTTTCATATGTTTAGATATCAAGTTTATTAAATTTGTTTTTAGTTCTTATTTGACTGTGATGATCTGCATGTTTTGTGACTCACCTTGAGGTTTCAGAATGATAAGGTATGGAATCAAGAATTAAGCAAATAAATTATACTAAAACTATAAAGCCTTTGGGCATCAGGCATTATTACATCTGTGTTAAAGCTGCTGGTAACACCAACCTCAGTGGAAAGTCTGATTCCTACTCCAGAAGTATAGAAGAAGGGTCTATGAGGCCTCAGTCTTCCCAAGTGCAAAAGAAGGAACTCCAAGTCTCTGAACCTTCCCCCCAAATGAAGAAGAAGTTTCTTCAAAGCCCTGATATCTCCCCATCCAAGAGATCCATGATCTTTCCCACTCACACGGTATAGAAGAAGAAGTTCTGAATCCCTGATACTTCACTCCACGGAGTACAGAAGAGAATCCAAGGTCCTGAGTCCCCCATATCTTCCATCCCCTCCATATGCCACTCTTGACTAGCCCATCCAAAACCTGAAAAAAGAAAATGGAGCCAGGGGAAAACATGATTTTCTCCTGCCCCACTCCCTTTGAGGCCCTTCTTCTGGACTCAGTTGGGAGTGGGGGCATTGGAGCCTCTGATCCCTTTCTTATGTACTCAAGGAGGGGTGGTTGAGGGCATCAGAGATCCTTCTTCAGAATTTGGGGAGGGGGTACAGGGCCAGCCATAATGTCATGTGCATTAACATGCCATGGCAAACAAAAAAAAACGTAAGCACACCTTAAGAGATGCAGGTAAGGTTTTACTGTTTTCAGTTTTTAACATAAATTGCATTACTATATGCAATTTGCAGTAACCCATATCAATAATAAATTAACTGCCTAGCATGCGTCTGCATATTGCGCAGTTTATTTCCATATTTGCAGTGTCAGACTGTGATAACACAAATGTTGACTAATGCAGGCTAATTGACAAATTTCATTTTGAAATGTATTTGGAATACATTCATGCTTGTGTTAGTGTTTAGTGCATGTTACGTATTAATTTTGATTCTCCAATTTCCCTGTCTTCCCTCATTACTGTATCAGTTGATTATCTCTAATTTCCTACTGTCCTACCCCCCATAACTTTTGTAATTGCTTGTATGGAATAAATTCTTTCTTGTATTCTCAATTACCTCTTTCCTCTACTCTCTTTAATATGAGCTCTCTCCCTTACCTACTTGACCTCACTCCAGTTATTGCAACTTTTGAACTTCCTTTCATCTTCTGAATCCACCTATGTCTTCTTGAACCACTTGATTGATTTAATAGTACTCGATATCCCCTACTTCTTTGTCTGCCCCATTATTATTTGGATTCTCCCCTGAACCTGAATTACTTGATTGCCTATCCCTTAGCCTTAGCAGAGATTCCCCACCCCCTATGTATCTTTACCTCCCTATATGCAGCTTCTAGCTGGGGATCCTTGCAGACTATCTCTATTATTGATATTTTACTCTTCCTTACATGTGCTTTGTTCTCCTCTCCCTGTAACTATATTCCCCTACCATTTCTTATGATCTGCCTTGTGCCTTACGTAAGAAAAAGCAGAATATAAAAAAAAAATACAAAACTAAAATTAGCACTCTTCAATACTTAGCCTCCTACGTTTCTGCTAGGTGAAACATAGCTTGACACTAGAATAATTATGAAAAGCCTCTAATTAAGATATGGTTTCATTTAGTCTGGGATGCCACATGCTTTTTAAAAATTCAAGTCTGAGTTAAGGAATGTGGCAGAGACATGGGATATTTGCTAAAATGGGAATCAGAGAGAAGTACTCTGAACAGATCAATGAATTCCCAAAGCATTTCCCCTTTTTAAAAATGTTGTACACTGGATTTGTGGATAAGCTTCATCTATCATGTGAAAGGGTGGAGGGGAGGAAGGGTAAGTTTAAACATTCTAGTTCTCTCCAGTTGCAGCATCAATACTGAGTTTCTTCTTGAATTACTGACCCAGAATGTGATTTGTTAATTATTAAATTTTGGTATGTGGTAGATAGTAAGTTCTATGCTCAGATGGTAACTTTTAAACCGGCACGTGGACGCACATGGGCACACATTCATCGGCAAGCACCCAACGAAGCAGCAATTTTATAGTATACGTGCGTTTATGTGTGCATGTTATAAAATAGGATATATGTGCATGCAATTGTAAATGGACACAAGCACCTATGTATGCAAATGCCGCTTCCACTGCGTAAGTGGGTGGATTTTAATAGACACGTGAGCCACCATTAACAGTTTTCCCAGTTCATTCCCAGTCCACCCAGGTAAGGGATAGGACTTCTAAACTCCCCTAAATTAATAGCCTCCCTTCTCCCCTGTTAGCCTCAGCCTTTAAAACCTGCTGATCTACCTAGAATTTGTTTTTTACAACTTTCACGCCATCCATAGCAAAAATAAAGGTACTTGGCAGGGGACTCCAACGCATGACTGTGCGTGTAAGTATTTATGTGCTAATTTCAATGTGAAATCCAGGAACACTCATGCCTAGCCCACACCCTGTCCCTTTTTTAGAACTTTTCATTTATACGTGTAGCGGCAAGCATGTGCATGCTTGAGTGGCTTTTAAAATCTGCTTAGCACGCACCGGCACCACTTGTCTGCGTATCTTCTGGTTTTGGCATGCACTATGGCTTTTAAAATCCACCATTTACTGTTTGACATATTAAAATTTTGTATTTTGTAGAAAATATGGAGTGGCATTTTCTAGCTGTATTGCTTTTTATGATTGATGGTGATTTGCTAATGCATCAATAAAATATTTTTAAAACGCCCAGCAAAGAATAGTAGACAAACTGAAAGCCCAAAAGTGAAACCTACTGTATGGTTTCCAAATGGAAGATGAATTTTATCGGGATAGATGAAGTGATCTACCATTGCTATTCTACTTCTCTATCAGTTCCACTTCATGAACCTAGCATCAGAAAAAAAAATTTTAATTACACTTACTTGCATTTATCCTAGAAAGGTATCATTTTGCATCTTATGTCATTCCCTTCTAAATGTGATCATAGCCCAGGGGTACACAACAGTCCTCAAAAGCCACAAACTGGCCTGATTTCCATGATATCTTCAATGAAAATGCAAGAGATATATTTGCATACAATGAATACAGTACATGCAAATCTATCTCCTGCACATTCCTTGTGGATATCCTGAACAAAGCCAAGTGGATTCTGAGGATCAGAGCTGGCTACCCCTGTCATAGCCCCTCTTTACAAAATAATACGAAGAAGGAAACTATTACCTACTTTTGTTTTAAAAAGCATGGGGGGGGGGGTTGCTGTTGAGCATTGATAGTGATGAACGCTTTTTGTTGAACTCCGTCCACTTACCTGGCTTTGACCCCTGCTCCCCTTTCTTTCATTAACTTAATTCTGAAGATTAATTAATAGTGAAGGATGTAAGTGATCTTACTTAGATTATCCATGGTCTCCAGAAAGATATGAAACATGTGCGACTGACAAATCATCAATATTTACAAAGATGCAGGCGACTCGAATGCAGGTCTCAGGACGTCAGCTGACAGTGTGACATTGGGGGAAGGTGTGACCAGTGGTGTAGCCACGGGTGGGCCTGGATGGGCCATGGCCCACCCACTTTGAGCTTTGGCCCACCCACTTAGTCTGGCAGTCTGAGAAGCAGTCGCCAAAGAGGGAATGCGGCCTGGGAGGCCGCCAGTGGACCCCATCCCACCAGCAGCCGAGAAGAGAAACCTGACTGGAGAGAGCCTGTTCGCCTGCTCCTCCTCATGTGCCAGCCCTACTGAACTGAAAACGCTTGTGACTATCATGTGCTCTATGCTGATCTCACAATGCATGAGATCAGCACAGAGGAAGTGATAGCCGCAAGAGTTTTGAATATATTTGTATTTTGCTGTTCAGTATTCCAGTGTTCACAAAGGCTGAGGCTGGATTCTCAGGCTCTCCATTTCAGTTTTGTTTGTATGTTTGTTTCTAATATATAGTCCATTATTCTGTATTAGGTAAGGGTCTGACTATGTTGCGCATGTATGACAGAGGTGCAATATTTCAGTAAATGTAGTTTCTCTGTAGGAATTTGTAGCAGTTCAGGCTTGTTCTGTATGCCCACTACATAGGATATTAGTGTTGTGAGGCTTGGTGTAATGATTAGAGATGTGAATCGTTTTCCATATCGTCTTAACGATAGAAATCGTGTGGCAGGAGAAGAAAATCGTGTTTGGCATGATTATTTCATTGAAAAATCGTTAAAAATCGTTTTTTCCGATTAGTGCGCACTAACTCCCTGTTAGTGCGCACTAACTCGAGTTAGTGCGCACTAACTCGAGTTAGTGCGCACTAACTCAAAATGATACAAATAGACACTTTCCAGGTCACTGAAGGTCAGTTAGGAATGAATATGTGTTCCTATTGGCTGGCAGCCCTCTTATCTATTGGTGTTACCAAGGTTACCACTGAGGTGATGGTTGGGGGGATGGGAAATGGAACTGGAAACTCATGAACACCAACAGAAAATGAAACAAAGTGTTCACACTTCCCAGGTCAGTAAAGGTCACTTAGGAATGAATATGTATTCCTATTGGCTGGCTGTGCTCTTATCTATTGATGTTACCAAGGTTACCACTGAGGTAATGGTTGGGGGGATGTGAAATGGAAACAGTTGGAAGCTTGACATATGATGATCAGCACTCACGTGACTAGAACTTCTTTGTTTATTATTTTTGTTAGCAGACACGTGCATGTTGAATTTGCCAATCACTGTGCATTTTAGAAAGGTGGTCCTGGCTGGAACTGTACACAGTTCAAATATATGTAATTGATTGTTGGTAAGTGTATTTTTTAAGTAGCCACACTGGCACAAGTATGTTTACTTTTCCTCCTACTTAACTCACTAGCTCAGCTTTGTAAGAAGGGCTTCTCTGCTTGAGTGAGGGTCAGGCAGCTCCCCCCTGTCTGTGAAGCCAGCCTCTCACTAGTAATGCAGGGAGGGAGCTATCTCAGACTTCACCATCCTCCCCCCCCCCCTCACCCACACACCATTCACTAGCTGGGACATGGGGGAAGTCAGGAGTGAGGGTCAGGCAACTCCCCCCTGTCTGTGAAGCCAGCCTCTCACTAGTAATGCAGGGAGGGAGCTGTCTCAGACTTCACCATCCTCCTCCCCCCCCTCCTCACCCACACACCATTCACTAGCTGGGACATGGGGGAAGTCAGGAGTGAGGGTCAGGCAGCTCCCCCCTGTCTGTGAAGCCAGCCTCTCACTAGTAATGCAGGGAGGGAGCTGTCTCAGACTTCACCATCCTCCCCCCCCCCCTCACCCACACACCATTCACTAGCTGGGACATGGGGGAAGTCAGGAGTGAGGGTCAGGCAGCTCCCCCCTGTTTGTGAAGCCAGCCTCTCACTAGTAATGCAGTGAGGGAGCTGTCTCAGACTTCACCATCCTCCCCCCCCCCCCTCACCCACACACCATTCACTAGCTGGGACATGGGGGAAGTCAGGAGTGAGGGTCAGGCAGCTCCCCCCTGTCTGTGAAGCCAGCCTCTCACTAGTAATGCAGGGAGGGAGCTGTCTCAGACTGGTATCAGGGTTAGGGCACTGTGTGCAGGAAGATCACAACACTCCTGGTATTAATAGGGATAGGGCACTGTAAGAGATGACTGTAGTAGATTGAATAAAGATCTGATGTTTCTGCTCTTCTCACACCAAACAAAAACAACACACAAGCAGAGAAGCCCTTCTTACAAAGCTGAGCTAGTGAGTTAAGTAGGAGGAAAAGTAAACATACTTGTGCCAGTGTGGCTACTTAAAAAATACACTTACCAACAATCAATTACATATATTTGAACTGTGTACAGTTCCAGCCAGGACCACCTTTCTAAAATGCACAGTGATTGGCAAATTCAACATGCACTAGCATTTCAGGTGCCTGCTAACAAAAATAATAAACAAACAAGTTCTAGTCACGTGAGTGCTGATCATTACATTACTTTTTTTGTCAAGCTTCCAACTGTTTCCATTTCACATCCCCCCAACCATTACCTCAGTGTTAGCCTTGGTAACATCAATAGATAAGAGCACAGCCAGCCAATAGGAATACATACATACATATTCATTCCTAAGTGACCTTTACTGAACTGGGAAGTGTGAACACTTTGTTTCATTTTCTGTTGGTGTTCGTTAGTTTCCAGTTCCATTTCCCATCCCCCCAACCATCACCTCAGTGGTAACCTTGGTAACATCAATAGATAAGAGGGCTGCCAGCCAATAGGAACACATATTCATTCCTAACTGACCTTCAGTGACCTGGAAAGTGTTTATTTGTATCATTTTCAGTTAGTGCGCACTAAATCGAGTTAGTGCGCACTAACGGGGAGTTAGTGCGCACTAACTCCCGTTAGTGCGCACTAACACGATTTAACGATTTTTAACGATAAATCGTTAGAATTTCTATTGTATCATGTTCTATAACGATTTAAGACGATATTAACATTATCGGACGATAATTTTAATCGTTGAAAAACGATTCACATCCCTAGTAATGATTGCTTTTGCTGCCATTTGTAGATAAGGTTGCTGCTGTTTGAGTCCTGAGATTTACTGCTGTCATGGTATGACATGGACATGGTTCTAGGTGTTTTTGTTTTTTTTTTTTGTAGGGATTTGTTTTACTTCACAAAGGGGCCGATGCAATACAGTGTGGTCAGCCGGGCGCACTGTATAACCTGCACTCCGACGCGGGTTAAATAGGCGCTAATCCACCCCCTAATGCAGGGATTAGCACCTATTTAACCTGCGTTGGACGCAGAGTGAATGTAATTGCGCTCATCACTTGCAAATGCATGTGAATGAGGCTATTACTCATTCATTCCACATGCAATAAAATAAATGTGCATCTGAGACGCACATTTATTGCTTAGCTATTAATGCCTGCCTGGAGCAGGCGTTAATAGCTAATCGCAGGTAAAAGAAGTACAGAAAAGCAGAAAAAAACTGCTTTTCTGTACTTCTCTTAAGTAAAAAAATTTAAAAAAAAATCTGCTAGTAATGAAAACGGACGCCAAGTTTATCGGTGGCCATTTCATTACTGGCAGACGGCCGGTTATGAAAACCGACGCCAAGTTTACCGGCGTCAGTCTTCAAACCCGGCAGATGCGGCGGGGTCGCGTTAGCAAGGAGGTGCTAAGGTCATACAAGCGACCCTAGCACCTCCTTCCTAGCACGACCCCCTAATTTGGGTATTGCATGGCACCCCCCTTGCGAGCGCCATGCGCACATTAGGAACGCGGACGCTGACTTTTCAGCGTCCACTTTCCGCGCTTTATATTGTATTGGCCCCAAAGTGTTTGGCATTGGAGGGAGCTTATTTTGCTGTCTGGGGTTGCTCCAGCGTTTGAATATATATTTTTTTGCATGTTCTAGTTCTGTTCTGCACCTGTTGCAAATCTTAAGTTCTTATGATGATTATTATGGTTATTGCTGATTTATTGTAGTTATGATATTCTCTGCATTTTTGGAAAGAAGATTCATAAAATAATACATTGATATTTATTTTATTACATAATTGGATCTGATGTTTCTGTAAAACAACATGTAAAAAGTAACAGAAGTTTATTTAAAAACTGCAATAAATATAAAATTAATATAGTTTAGTAAGGTAATTTTAATGTTGATAAGTGCTTGAAATAATAGAATGAAAATATTTTAAAGCATCACTCATGATGAAACTACTTAGAAATCCATTGTCAGATGCATTCTAAAGCACTATTTATTGATAAGAGTATAAATAGTAGGGCCTAGACTTGTATGTCAACTGCCCACCCATTTTAAGCTAGGGCCCCTCCAAAAATTCTTTTCTGGCTATGCCACTGGCTGTGATAAAGTAAGGCTGGCAAGAACTGATGCTGTTAGTTTTGTCTGAAATGAAGGACATTAGAGCAGAACTTGGGAAGGCATTTACTGCAATTTGAACTAATCTAAAAGGTGAATTTTAAAAAGTTTGACATGTGCATTAATTAGGGGATGCATGAAAATGTCGGGCTCACTCAAGCCATGTGGATTTTAAAAGCTGCCGAGATATGCGCACATTTTCCGGGCGCACAAATTTCAGTTTTCAAAAAAGGCTGGAGCATAAAGGTAGTCTGTGCGGAATGGGCATTTTGGAGCATGAACCACGATGTGCATGAAAATACTTATGTGATCTGGTGCACGCTGAAGCTCACTACTGCCTAACTTTACTTCTGTTATGGATGATGTAAGTTAAAAAATAAAGAAAAATAGGCAGATCTTCAGGGTTTGAAGGGTTGGAGATAACTGGGGGGAGGGAAGGCTATTAAATTAGGGAGGTTTGGAAGACCTCTCTTAACTGGGTAAACAAAGGATGAACTGATACAACTGGGAACAGAGCCTAGCAATCCCTTTTAAAATACCCCGATTTACACGATAGAAGTGGCATTTGCGAGTACATGCATGGTAGGGATGTGCAGGGGTAAAAAATGTGTTTTTTATTTTTGGGAGGATTTTTTCGCATGAATTTCATTTCATAGATTTCTTGATTCATATCATTTGTGTGAAAAAAATGAATCAAACAATTAAAAAATTAATAAAATCAAAACAGCTGAAAAACAAAAAATAGGCCTCCATCCCACCCTCACAGAAAGATGCCGGAGTCAGGATCCCATCCTGCCCCCACTTATCCAGTCCAGTGAAGATCCGCTGTCTAGAGCTAAGCCAAAGACTCAGTCTTCCATAGGCCGAGGCTGCGGTAAATCTTCCTCACTTAATCTGCCATTGCTGATCCTTGGGAGTGGGGCGGAAGGATAGAGATGTAATTTGGTTTGCTGAATGTGGTTGGGGTTAAGTGGGGGGGAGGGCAAAGATGCGGTTCAAGATGTGGGGGATTATCAGGAGATTAAGGATAGAAGTGAGATTAAAGGTGATCTGTAGTGGGCAGACTGGGCTGAGACACAGTGAAGGGAGGCTCTTTTTTTCTTGTCTATTGGGCAATGGAATGGCAGGAAGGTATAGTATTTATAGACTGGGTCTGTGTTGCTGAGTAGATGGATCTCTGGAGATATACTGTATGCTGTGTGAAGATCGATGGTGCAAGTGTGTTTGTGGAATGCTACAGGTATAAACCACCCCATTAAACTTAAGGAAATACAGTCTTATGCCAAAGCACATCCAGACTTCATCTTTTTTGCAGGAGACACATTTACCTGTGCAATATCAATATAAATTGCAGATGAAGTGAACTGAAGAAGTGTATGGTGCATCTTGGAGGGGTGTAAATCGAGGGGGGTGGCTAAATTATTTCATAAAAGGGTTAACTTTTTTCTGTAAGAGGGAAATGTTGGATTTAGATGGGAGGTTTATATTACTGCAAAGACTCCTTTATGGGGATAAGTTAACTGTATTGAACGTGTATGGCCCCAATTGTTATGCATAGGGTTTTTTAAGGATATTTTTTGAACTTTTAAATACTGAGGGTAAGGGTATCTTATTGGCAAGGTGGGGGGATTTTAATTTGATACTGGATTACCTCTGATAGATCCTAACTTTTTCCACAACATGCTAAGGAACAAGGTCTGTCTAAATATGGTAATGGAAAAATGGATGTAGTGGATACATAGAGGAAATGCAATCAGGGGGTACAAGATTATTCCTATTTTTCGGCAGCCCATCACTCCTATTTCCGCATAGCTATGTGGTGGATGATATTTGGAGGGTAGAGCAATGTGAAATGGATATGATTAGATATCAGATCATAGTATGATACATAAGGACATAAGAACATAAGACTTAACCACACTGGTTCAGATCAAAGGTCCATCAAACCCAGTATCCTGTTTCCAAAGGTGGCCAAGCTAGGTCACAAGCACCTGGCAGGATCCTAAGGAGAAGATTCCAAGCTGCTTATCCCAAGAGTAAGTAGTGGATTTCTACCTTAATAATGATGAACATTTCCTCCAGAAACTTGTCCAAACCTTTTTTTAAACACAGCTAATAGCTTTCACCACATTCTCTGGCAACAAATTCCAGAGCTTAATTTTGTGTTGAGTAAAAAAATATTTTCTCTTCTTAGTTTTAAATGCATTACTTAGTAACTTCATTGTGTAATGTGTGTCTTCTGGTCTTTGTACTTTTCGAAAGAGTTAACAACTGATTAAAATGTACTTGATCCTTTCCACTAATTAATTTATAGACATCTATCATATCTCCCCTCAGCCATTTCTTCTCTAAGTTGACACCTGTATCCTTTTCCTAAGTGGTGACTCCTAATGTAGAACCTTACATTATATAGCTATAATTTGGGTTATTCTTCCCTAAGTGCATCAATATGCATTTGTCCATATTAAATTTCATTTGCATGTCCATTCTCTCAGTTTTGCAATGCCCTCTTGTGATTAACAATTTTGACTAATTTTATGTCATTGGCAAATTTGATCATCTCACTTGTTCCCATTTCCAGGTCATTTATAAATATATTAAAAAGCAGAGGTCCCCAGAACATATCCATGGGACACTCCACTATTCACCTTTCTCCATTGGTAAAATTTACAATTTATCCCTGCTTTGTTTTCTATCTTTTAACCAGTTAGCAATCAATAGAACAATGACCCCTATCCCATGACTTTTTAACTTCTAATAAGACACTCATGAGGAACTTTGTCAAATGCTTTCTGGAAATCCAGATATACTATATCAACTGGCTCACCTTTATAAACATGCTTATTTATGCTCTTTAAAAAATGTAGCAAATTTGTGAGGCAAGACTTCCCTTGGCTAAATCCATATTGGCTTTGTCCCATTAAACTATGCTTATCAATATCTTCAGCAATTTTGTTCTTTATGTTAGCTTTTACCATTTTGCCTGGCACAGACAAACTCACTGGTCTGTAGTTTCCTGGATCACTTCTTGATTCCTTTTTAAAAACTGGCATACAACTGTATACGGTCTTCAAGTACCGTATACAGTTGTATGTTCACTGTAGACCCCAGTTAGCTAGAAGATCTAGTTAGGTGGTCCTTCCATGAATCCTTGCTGCCCCCATCTTTTCCTTTATTGCCTGTTGTCTGCAGCTTTCAGCCTCAGAGAGCAGTTAGGAGGAAAGGAGATTGTTTTGGCCTCCTCTGAGGCATTTTTATTAGCTCCAATGAGAGATCTCCCTCTTCTCCTCCTCCACTATCGGCAGCGACCAGTGATGTCTCTCTGGGAAAATCATTGCAGGCTGGTGATTGGAAGGTGCAGCCAGTGTCTGGAGTTTGGTTAGACACTACCAAAGCTGCAGCTACTGGAGTGGAAGCTGTAGTGGACTCTAGGAACCAGGTTATGGGGGAGAATAAGGTTGAAGTAGGAGGAACTAAGAATAATTTTGATGAAGGAAAAATTAATCAGATTTCATCTACTGCATTGTTGTCTCTTTCCTCACTCCCCAATTCAGTGAGGTTTACACTAGCTACCATAGCAAAAGTACCCCCTCCCATACGTCCTCTAGTGGGGGTTTGGACAATGGTATCTTGTAGAGAGACTTTCCTCACTGGCTGTGTTTCCCAATAGTATGAGTTCAAGAAACCTCTGAAAAAATGTCCTCTCAAGATTGACTTTTGCTTAAATAGGATGAAGGCCTGGTGAAGTGTGAAAAAGTATTGCAATTCTGTTGGTTACAATTTCAGAACTTACTCAAGATAATCAGTTTTTGTATAATTAGTTGGACGTATTGTAAAATCAAGCTTGGAGAAGATATTTACTTTTTACAAATTTTCCTATGTCTCTTGTAGTTTTTCTGCTTGATATGTTAAAAAAAAATATTTCTTTGAAGTTTTGAGATTCCTTCTAGAGGCTTTTCTACCTGTGGCCCAGGTCTACTATCTATTGACTAGTAAGAAGATAAAAATAATTTAGAGGACAATTTGACCATGGATAAGCTTGACTTGACTGCTCTGTTGGAATCATTGTAAGAACTTTCAATGGTAAGAACAACTCTTTGTCTCCTTTGCCTTGGAACATTATAGGAACAGGGCTTTTAAATTCTTCTTCCAAAATATGAATGTTGGATTTCTATGATGCTAAGGTTGAAGTTTTTCCAGACCTTAGCATGGACTGCTAAGTGTGAAAATAACTGTCAAGGAGCTTATGTTTCCTATGACTCTGCACAATTTCAGAGATTTATAGAAGGCAAATTGGCTGGTGGGGATGGAGGCACCATTTCTGGAAGGTTAAATTAAGTATTTTTTGTTTGCCTGCTCACCTTATGATGGTTTTGTTTTATATATTTTTCTACTAATGGATCTTCCCCTTTCTCTTATCATGAACTTGAATTTCTGTCCAGTTATCTAGTTAACTTTCATTATATAGATTATATGATGCCGTGAAGATTAATTGCCTGTCAGGAGATATTATTTTCCTGTTTAAATATAATAAATTCTATAAATTAATTTAAAAAACAGAACAAAGCAAAACATTCACAACACAATCTAAAAGTTGAAATGAACAGAGTTCCAATAGTGAAGAAGGTGCTGCTGGTAGAGCAAACAGGTCCATCACTTCAGGGGGAGGGGCTGTACTACGTTGAGGAGGGGTGAGGAGCTTCTCTTGAGTGTAGCATCAAGGGATCATGGGGCATGGAAGCTGCAGTAGTGTGGATACTGCTTTCACTAGCCTATTAGCTGGCAGGATGCAAATCAGAGGTACCCCCCCACCACGACCACCTCCTCACACACACACACACACACACACACACACACAGAAATTATATGGTATGGGCAAACAGGCTAGGGCTAACAGGCCCAGAACAGATAGTGGTAGGGGAAATTCATGGAAGATAGCAGAGCAGCAATTAACATCTCTCTCTCCATATTATGAGCCAACTGGCATAGGTGGCCTGAGCCCAAAGGCATAAGGACCCAGTTAATCCTATAGTAGGCAGGTGAGTGATGGGCCTAGCTAGTTTTACAGTCGGCCAGAAAGAGATACCGGTAGTTTGATTCACTTTCTCAGGGATATACAGGATTTTAATTGTTTGTAAATAAAACAATGGCCCTACTTTAATTCCTAATTTAAAATTCTCTGTTTTTGTCAATTTGTTATTGCACTGGGCAAGGGCAGGTATGGGGAGTCAGGGGATAAAATTCAAAGCTGTCAATATTAAATGGAATTTAGTTTTCTCAAATATAAAAACTGAAGTTGGAGAATAAAAAAAATAAACCAGGGAAGATAACTTTCAAACAACTGTACGCAGTGGCACAAACATGCTCCTATGATCATGTGCAGATTGACAAAAGTATTTTATAACCCACATATACCATATACATGCATATTATAAAATGTCTCTCTTTACCCTGCAACATGCGCTAGTATGTATGCTTACAAGTGAATATGTTGAGGGTATTGAAACAGTATTTCAATATAAGAACGTAAGAACATGCCATACTGGGTCAGACCAAGGGTCCATCAAGCCCAGCATCCCGTTTCCAACAGTGGCCAATCCAGGCCATAAGAACCTGGCAAGTACCCAAAAACTAAGTCTATTCCATGGTATTGTTGCTAGTAATAGCAGTGGCTATTTCTAAGTAAACTTAATTAATACTGTGGAGGGGAGTGGACAGTGGAGTGCCTCAGGGATCTGTATTGGGACCCTTACTTTTCAATATATTTATAAATGATCTGGAAAGAAATACGACAAGTGAGGTAATCAAATTTGCAGATGACACAAAATTGTTCAGAGTAGTTAAATCACAAGCAGATTGTGATAAATTGCAGGAAGACCTTGTGAGACTGGAAAATTGGGCATCCAAATGGCAGATGAAATTTAATGTGGATAAGTGCAAGGTGATGCATATAGGGAAAAATAACCCATCCAATGGTTACACAATGTTGGGTTCCATATTAGGTGCTACAACCCAAGAAAGAGATCTAGGCATCATAGTGGATAACACATTGAAATTGTCGGTTCAGTGTGCTGCGGCCGTCAAAAAAGCAAACAGAATGTTGGGAATTATTAGAAAGGGAATGGTAAATAAAATGGAAAATATCATAATGCCTCTGTATCGCTCCATGGTGAGACCGCACCTTGAATACTGTGTACAATTCTGGTCGCCATATCTAAAAAAAAATACTGTGTATAATTCTGGTCGCCGTATCTCAAAAAAGATATAATTGTGATGGAGAAGGTACAGAGAAGGGCTACCAAAATGATAAGAGGAATGGAACAGCTCCCCTATGAGGAAAGACTAAAGAGGTTAGGACTTTTCAGCTTTGAGAAGAGTCGGCTGAGGGAGCATATGATAGAGATGTTTAAAACCATGAGAGGTCTAGAACAGGTAGATGTGAATCGGTTATTTACTCTTTAAGATAGTAGATAGACTAGGGGGCACTCCATGAAGTTAGCATGGGGCACATTTAAAACTAATCGGAGAAAATTCTTTTTTACTCAACACACAATTAAACTCTGGAATTTGTTGCCAGAGGATGTGGTTAGTGCAGTTAGTATAGCTGTGTTTATAAAAGGATTGGATAAGTTCTTGGAGAAGAAGTCCATGACCTGCTATTAAGTTCACTTAGAGAATAGCCACTGCCATTAGCAATGTTAACATGGAATAGACTTAGTTTTTGGGTACTTGCCAGGTTCTTATGGCCTGGATTGGCCACTGTTGGAAATGGGATGCTGGGCTTGATGGACCCTTTGTCTGACCCAGTATGGCATTTTCTTATGTTCTTATGTTCTTATGTTCTAATGGACTTCTCCAAGAACGTATCCAGTCCTTTTTTAAGCACAGCTATACTAACTGCACTAACCACATCCTCTGGCAACAAATTCCAGAGTTTAATTGTGCGTTGAGTGAAAAAGAACTTTCTTTGATTAGTTTTAAATGTGCCTCATGCTAACCTCATGGAGTGCCCCCTAGTCTTTCTATTATCTGAAAGAGTAAATAACTGTAACTGATTCACATTAATCTGTTCTAGACCTCTCATGATTTTAAACACCTTTATCATATGCCCCCTAAACCGTCTCTTCTCCAAGCTGAAAAGTCCTAACCTCTTTAGTCTTTCCTCATAGGGGAACTGTTCCATTCCCTTTATCATTTTGGTTGCCCTTCTCTGTATCGTCTCCATTACAACTATATCTTTTTTGAGATGTGGCGACCAGAATTCAAGGTGTGGTCTCACCATGGAGTGATACAGAAGCATTATGACCAGCGGCAGATTCCTGATGAAGACCAGCCCGGGGATTCGCCGCCCAGGCCGGCCCAGGAGATATCACGTGGTCTGCCGAGCACGGCTCTGTCATGGCCGCGCTTGGCAGACCACGTGATTAGTGCGACCAGCCCACCAGGGGATGCCCAATCCCCCGATAGGCCAATCCGCCCCTGATTATTACATATATATTGAACATATGTATTTTTCCTACCTATTTTAAAAATATATGTGCATATATTTTACACACAAAAATAAAGTAGAACTTACTCAGGTAAACTGAGATTTATGCATGTAAACTGGTTTTTTTTTAAAACATTGAAATTACCATTTTTACCAATTACTCCACCAGCTTGCCTAGTACTTCGGGATATTGAGAATCTCCTGGTTCTTCAGTCTGAACTCTCCACAGTTCACCTAGGCCTCCCACCTGCCCAATAGTATACAATAAACACATTTAATATCACTTACACAAGATAATTAACTGGTTTAAAATTATGAAAATATGTTGGTAAATCCACGCATGTGAGTGTCTTTTAAAATAGCAACTTATGCACATAATTGTTGGCTCCCACCTCAGCATGTCTCTGGATTATCCCCTTTTTAAGTGCATATATATGCATGTGCATGAAAGCAAAAATATGTGCAAATGTTTGTTTATAAAATAGTATGTACATGAGTAGAAGCTACTTATGCGCATATATTCAAATTTATACACATGGAACTCTGAAAATTTATCTCAATATTCCTAAGCCAAAGTATCTTTTTATTTAAGAGTAGACACTCTGATGTGTCTGAGACCTGCACAACAAAATAAAACTTTTCTACTAATGTCATTGGAGCTGCTATAAGAAACACAGCATTTCGCCTATTTGGATGTATCAAGTTTTTAAAGTTTTAAAGAAATTAATAGGTAAACCTTCTCTGACTTAGTTCCTTCTCTGACTTAGTTCAAAGCTAGGTAAATATCTGCCATTATTTGACTATGAGAATCTGCTTCAATATTGTTTGAATCTGACTTTGAAAAAGAAATTATTTGAAAGGTTTTAAATTTACGTGAATGTATGTGCAGGTCCAGTCTATTCTAAGTATTTGACAAAAGAGCAGCTCTTCAGATATGCATGCGGATCTGCAAATATTCGCATCCAAATAAGGTTCAAAAGGATCAAAATGATCAAGAAGAGCGATTTGAGTAGAGGTACCAATGACTTGGGCTTAGTCAAAGTGATTTGTGGTCTATCTTGGTTTCATTTGAATTATCTGAACCACTCCTTCTCCATTGGAATGAGGTTCCAATTTATGAGCATATCCAAAAAGTACTTTTGTTTCCCTTTATTCTATGTCTATGCAAAAAATTCTTAGGGGTAGATTTTTAAATATGTGCGCGCCTCCTTGTGCGCGTGCTACGTGGCACGCGCACATGGACACACAATTTTATAACAAGAGTGCACTGGTGCATGCATGTTATAAAATCCTGGCTGGTGTGCACAGTGGGGGATAGATTTCCCAGTTTACGTGTGGCGATGAGCTCGGGCCTCCCCCAGATCCCTCCCAGTCCGCTCCAATTAAGGAGCGGACTGGGAGGGATCTTTCCTACCCCCCCTACCTACCTACCCTCCCTCCCTCTTCCCCGACCCCTTTGAAGACCCTACCTTTTTGTTTTTTTCTTGTTTTTGAACTTATGCCAGCTCCTGAGCTGGTATAAGTTGTGTGCGCTGGCAGAGCAGCAAATGGCTGCTCTACTGGCGGCCTCCAGCTCCACCCCGCCCCCGAGCCCGCCCCTTGGAAGAGGCCTGGCTCTTGTGTGCGCAACAGGGGTTACGTGCGCAGCCAGATCTCTTCTAAAATGCGTGCAGTGCGCACAAGGCCCAGCCATGCACGTAACCTCCGTTTTCCCCGCACGCAGGGGATTAAAAAGCCTTTACCGAACAAAGCCTTTAGCAGGCACTGCTTTCCCCATCCCTAATTATATAGATCATTTTTAGGTATAGGACCTTTTGTTTGGAAATCTCCATTTTTTAACAAATATTAAAAGTGGTCTCTGGGCATCAAATCAGTAAAGTAATATGGCTGAGTGTGGTCACCTTGGGGGGGTTTTTGTCATTTTTTTTCCTAAACATGAAGGTTCAGCAACTACATTGAATATATTTTCTTCCAGAGGAAAATATACATTTTCCACAGATTCGTCTGACCTTGGATAAAAACCATGTCCCCCAGGAATGCTGCCTAGTGACTCTGTTGTGTATTGCTCTTGAGAGAAGAAAAATGCAGGTACATTTGAAAGTCACAGAGTCAGCATCTTAGGAGACGCCTGAGGGGAGGGGGATCAGAAAGTAGCAAGCAAAACCTAGTGCACATATGTGCTCAAGGAGAACTGAGTGGTAGATGGAGGTAATCTATTTATTTGTGTTGTCATTCTACAAGCATCCTACAGAAAAAAATAAAAACAGAATAACCCTCAATTTCATGGTCAGATGTTTTACCTACACATGATTTTGTTGTGAAAATTCAATTAGTAGATGCAATAAATAGAAACCATTTCTAATAGCTTCTGGAGAAATAAACATAGGAATTGTTGCATGGGAAGAGACTGCAGCATAGGAGTAAAGGTTTTTTTTAACACATTGTCCTATATGGAAACTCATTATAACTCATGTGGTGTCCTTTCCTGTTTAGTTTTATTTTTATATATGCTTCCATTTTGGTAACCTTCATCCTTCTGCATTCCTGCTTTCCACAGCATGAAAGGAAAGGTTGCTTTAGCACGGGATCAAATCTTTGTGCCAAGTACTTTATAACCTTGGCATTGGATATTCAGGAAAAGATTTTTTAAATCACAAAGTAGTCTATAAATAAACATTAAAAGGTACTGTATAAGTGTCTTATTTTTAAAAAGCTTAAAAAATTACCATATAAAGATTTATCTATGTGTAAACATGCCCTTGCTAGACTAGACATAGCAGACATTTGCTCTTGCAGTATTCTTCTGTCCTCTATTAGACCTTTTTTAACTTTAATAAAGAAAGGGCAAGGGGAGACTAAAACAGAAAAAGGAGAAAGGTCACCATCTTGGAAAACCATCACATGTCACCTCCTGTGACATGTGAGACCTTCAGCATCTGTGTGTACTTCTGTCTGTTTTTATCTATGCTTAGTCTGTCATTGAACCTGCTTTGTTCTCCTGGGGCAGTTTCTCCAAATGGGTTCATTTTGTGTGTACCTTGACAGGCATGAACCTTATTCATAAGCCTCCTTGTCTCCTTTTCTAGACATTTCCAACTCCGCCTACCGCTGATGTCATCAAAGCGGGATCTTTCAACCAATGTAGTTGATGCCAGAGGGCTGAAACATCTAGTTATCATCTCACCTGCATCTGTCCAAGACCTTTAGTGTTTTGCTGTTAGTTTTCATCTTTGATTAGATTATGATTGAGCCTACTTTTGTTTTCTTCTGTGCTTGCATGCCCAGCTGGCTGGCTCTGGTTCTGCTTACTGCTGATGTAATTGATGCAGGATCTTGAAACCAGCTCTCGCCAAGGACAGAGGTGGCTGGATTTGGGTACTCCCCCAGCAGGAGCAGTACAGAGCTCTACAGGAGTGCAGGGAAGGATCTTCTGATTGTCCAACAACTACCTCCTCCTTGGATTGGGGCCACTGATTCTGGCAGCCAGTAGGACTTCTCTGGCATGATGCATGGAAGACCGGGTCAGAGCTGGCAGTGGTCAGGCAAGATCAGAGTCTAAGCAGAGGTCCGGACTGGCAGAGATCAAACAGAGGCAAGGTCCAAAGACAGCCCAAGTCAGCAATGAAGATCAGTACAACTGGGAAGATCAGATTGACTGAGAAGGCAAGGCAAAAGCAGGATAGGGGAACAAGGCTGGATGAGGAGGCAAGGTTGGGCAGGGCAAGAGCACAGAGATACTGGAACTGGGTAAAACACACAGGCAGGAACAAGGCAACAAAGGCGGGAACAG
Source organism: Rhinatrema bivittatum (assembly GCF_901001135.1). NCBI lineage: Eukaryota > Metazoa > Chordata > Amphibia > Gymnophiona > Rhinatrematidae > Rhinatrema > Rhinatrema bivittatum. Next base: position 314,233,853 of record NC_042615.1, on the reverse strand, counting down.
GGTAAAACATGGGCTAAATTGTAACAGGTATGCAAGGCAGAATTCAGTCAGGCTATATAGGCCACTGGGAGGCCTAGACAAGACAAGGACCAAACAGAGAACACAGAGACAAGGTAGGCAACTGGGAGGCATAGATTAAGGCACAGGAGAGCAACTGGAAGGCACACAGGAACAGAAAGGCCATTAAGAGACCACAGGAACCAGACAAACAGACAGGAAAGGAACACTGGAACAAGCAGAACAATACAAGAAGGCTTGAACAGGCCATACTAGATCATGGCCAAGACAAAGATATACAGATGAGCTAGACCACCAGAAGAACTAGACCCACTGACAAGAAAGGCCACTGAGAGACCCATGATAAGCAGAATAGCCACAAGGAGGCCCAGACAAGAAAAGACAAGGACAGGAACACAAGAACAGGGTAAGGTATACACAGATATAGGGAAAGCAACCTATGGAAAGGCGAAGTAAACACAAGGTAAAGCAAGACAGGCAACAGATAAGAAGGGCCACTGGGAGACCTAGACAGGAGCTAGGGAATGAACAGGGACAAGACAGATCCAGACAAGAAGGCCTAATAGGCCACACTGGGAACAAGGTAAGGCAAGAAGGTCACTAAGGCTACAGGGAAACAAGGTAAGGCATGGAAAGATTGACAAAGCAAGGAGCCAAAGTGCCTCGATGATGAGGTACCGAGACATCTGTGAGTTTCTTATAGGATTGACCTTGCTGCATCATGTAGCCTTCAAGGAGGCAATTAGAGCAGGGCAGAGTATTGCTCACTGAGGGCCCCTGCTAGTGGGGAGGCTGATTAGCAGCCAAAATCATGACAGACAGAAACACAACAACTCTTTTGGGTTCTTGGGGCTGTTATTATTTATTGTTTTCACCTTGAGATTCTTTCTTTTTGGTGTATTTTAGTCTAGTGATTGTGCACTAATATCCTGATATCATCTTTAGACAGTGCTGTACACCATGTTACCATGAGTGAGCTTATCCCTGTGATTCTTGGACAAGGCCAATACAATGGGTTTTGGCATCAGCATGCTGTTTTCATGTTCCATGCAGAAAGAATGTTGATACCTGTGCCTGTTCTTAAATACTTTTCTTCTCCTGATTTTTGTTTATTGTCTATTTACTCAATGATCAGTCAATTTGGAAATTGATTCCAGTGATTGCTGACATACTGAGAAAGAATCAACTAGATATTTTTTTGTATCACTGAGATACTCAGATATATTGTTGCTAAATCAGCTACACCTACTTCCTAAGTCATCTTCTCTAGACTTTGACCTAACCGAAGGGGGTGGCAGGTTGATGATTATGGCCAAGGATTTATTATGCATGACCTTAATGTCTGGTATTGTATTCCCCATTTACAAATCCTTATGATAGTACCTAATTGATGGGGAGTATTTTGATACATAAACCGCCAGGTTGTTTAGCTACTTAATATTACTCCTCTTTTATTGAGTCACTACTTACTTTATGAGCTGATGAAAGACATTTTTTAATATTAGGTGATTTTAATTTGCATGTGAAGACTGCGCCCCTTGTTCATTATTGTTAAGATTTTTTAAATGTCATGTCCTCTATACGGTGAACTAAAGGTGTCTCAGTAATCGGACACTTTGTGGTAGTGACTCTCCCGCTTCAGTGGCTGAGTGGAAAATTTCAAAAAGGGTTTCAGATGTTAATAAGAGGGTCACTAACATATGTTATCAAAGTACCAATTGAGAGAGCAAAAATGTGACTACTCTTCTTCCTGCTGGGTCTTCTTCCAAAGAAATATGGGACAGAATCCACCCAGGCCATCTCCCAGGGGTAGAGAGGGAAGACAGAGTCTTGACAGAAATAGCTTAGATGGAATGCAGTTATATGTAAATAACTGGAAGTATTAATTTTTATTTATTACTCTTTAGAAAGTTTTAAAAACAAGTATGTAATAGCAATAACTCTACTTTATTGGATCGTGCCCGACTCTGGACGAGTTTCGGTGTTCTAGGAGCTGCCTCAGGGGCTACTGTAAAAAATTATAAAACTCACATACATACATAAATACATTGCATTGAATCAATTTTACATATTTTTAGCATGACATCTGGCCACTAATTTATTGCAATCTCAAACTGAGTAAATGCTTTCTGTAGTAATTTTGGCGTTTTCACTTTCACAGAAGCTATGAAGGTATTCTCAGCACACAATACCTTGTGAATCAAACAGAAAATAGTGTGATTGTGGAAGAGCCAATAGACGTGGCTGACAAGGTATTTTATTTATTTTTGTACACATCATTAGTTTGTTGGAGTTTGTTTGGTTAATTAACACTCACTTTTTCATTGCTTTTCATTTTTCTTTTTTCTTTTTTTTTCTTTATTCTATTCACAAGTGCAACTCAACAATGTTTCACATCATTATAATAATCCATTTCTTTAAATAGTGTACTTATGTTTCATGAAGCGAAATCCATCTACTTCAAGTTGTATATACAAACATGTGGTCTCTCATTTCCTCCTCTTGTATTTGCCATTTTGATACACTCACACACATACATGTGATGTTTTATATATTTTTATTGATATTTGTATACAGACATAATTTTGTTCTATTTGAAAATTTATGTATATGTATGTATATATGTCTTATGTTCCATTCTTTTATTCATCTATTTTATGTCTTATTTGATTTTACACATATTTATGTATTTATGTATGTATGTGTGTTTTATAATTTTTTACAATAGCCCTTGAGGCAGCTCCTAGAAGAGCGAAATTCGGCCAGAGTCAGGCAAGATCCAATAAAGTCTTTTTTACCGATCCGTTTCTTCATGTTCATTGCTGCTAGTCATCTTGGATCAGCTTCCGCTTTGTTTCTTGGGACCATAGCAATACCTCTATCAGGATCAACGTTTAACAATTTTCTTGTTATATTTCAGTAGATATCTACAAATTAAAAATAAAATGAAAAAGAAAAGAACCGGTTCTTTACCCCAACAAATATATTGGCCACTTTTCACTTTAAAAATTTACTTTACTGGGCCGCCACTAGAGACACATGCTGAAAAGCTCTCTCCAGAGTGTTTTTCCTTTTCCTTATTTCCTCTCATCGAAATGCCTCATACCAAATGCAAAGCAAAGTTAAGGGAGATGGTTTCATCTTCTTCCTTACCAGAGAGTCAGCCACAGATTGAGAGCTTTTTTGTGGCTCCACTAAGTATTTCGCCGGTTGTGGAGGCCGCTGTAGATGCCGATGCTAGGGATGTGCATTCATTTGCAATGCATTGGCAATCTGCAACATGTACGTCCCTATTCATTGTATTCATGGGTTCGCGAAACACCTTGCGTGCGGCGTGCACTGCGCTGCCTTCCTCTGTTCCCTCCTCTAACCTAACCTTCCCACCCCTTCCCCTAACCTTTAACCCCCCTAGCCCTACTCTATCCAATCGCCCCCAAATGTTTATCTTACCTTTTGCACCTACCTCTGGGCAGGTACAAGTTGCACATGCCGGCAGCCTGCCGGCATGCAATCCTCCGACACAGCGGCAATGAATGCTCTGTCGGAGGCCTCTGGCCCTGCCCCCTCCTCACCCCCAGACCACCCCTTTAGTAAAGCCCCGGGACTTACACCCATCCCAGGGCGTTACACGCGTCCCAGTGCCTTTTTAAAATAGGCCCGGGGCGCATAACCCCCCTATGAGCTGTATATAACCCTGTATATAATCCATAACCCTGGATTTACTGTATATAGTAGCATTGAGACAGGAGTTCTGTTTGAAATTAAACTCTAGGGATATGCTGTCATTTGTTTCATTTTGTTTAGTGTGCACTAAATGTTTGAATGTGTGCTAATTATTTTAGCTTGAACTAAAATGATTAATATGCACTTAATTTAATTAGCACATTTTAAATTGATGCAGTGCCCATTAAGTCATTTTAATGTGCACTAAATGAGTTTTGACACAAATTTAAACAATTTAGGGTCCACATAAATAAAGCAATATAAAACAAAACAACAACTCTCATTCTCCCTCTCTCCAAAAAAAGCCCAAACAAACCCAAAACAAAGTTAAGCAAATGAAACATTTTCAACTACACATTCCTACTAAGGTCTGGAGAAGATGAAGTCTCCAGCTTGCTACTTTTCCAGACTGTTTAGATCTTTGAACAATTTTAGAAAAACTGAGAAAAGATTGGTCTATACACTGCACAACAAATACATGGTGTGACAGATTAGTAGTTATAGCTAGGGGTGTGAATCGTGTGATCGATCGTCTTAACGATCAATTTTGGCTGGGGGGGGGGAGGGAAATCTGATCGCCGTGTTTTGTTTTGTTTTTTAAATCGTTAAAAATCGTAAATCGGGGGAGGGCGGGAAAACCGGCACACCAAAACAACCCTAAAACCCACCCCGAACCTTTAAAACAAATCCCCCACCCTCCCGAATCCCCCCCCAAATGTTTTAAATTACCTGGGGTCCAGTGGGGGGGTCCCGGCGTCATCTCCCGCTCTCTGGCCACGGCTGCGTTAAGAGAAATGGCGCCGGTGGCCCTTTGCCCTTATTATGTGACAGGGCAAAGGTAGCGCCGGCGCCATTTTGGTTCCTGGCTCCTGACGTCACGCGTGCAGGAGATCGCTCCAGGACCCCCGCTGGACCCCCAGGGACTTTTGGCCAGCTTGGGGGGGCCTCCATATGACATAGTGAGGGCAAAGGTAGCGCCGGTGCCATTTTGAATATTGGCAATACGGCCCGCGTGCAGGAGGTCGTTCCCGGACCCCCGCTGGACTTTTGGCAAGTCTTGTGGGGGTCAGGAGGCCCTCCCAAGCTGGCCAAAAGTCCCTGGGGGTCCAGCGGGAGTCCGGGAGAAATCTCCTGCACGCGTGACGTCGGAAGCCAGGAACCAAAATGGCGATGACGCTACCTTTGCCCTGTCACATGATAAGGGCAAAGGGCCACCGGCGCCATTTCTCTTAACGCAGCCGTGGCCAGAGAGCAGGAGATTGTGCCGGGACCCCCCCACTGGACCCCAGGTAATTTAAAACATTTTGGGGGGGCTCGGGAGGGTGGGGGATTTGTTTTAAAGGGTCGGGGTGGGTTTTAGGGTTGTTTTGGTGTGCCGGTTTTCCCGCCCTCCCCCTCCCCCGATTTACGATTTTTTGACGATAAATCGGGGAAATTGTTATTGTATCGTGGCTCTAACGATTTTTGACGATTTAAAATATATCTGACGATTGTTTAAATCGTCAAAAAACGATTCACATCCCTAGTTATAGCTGGATATGAGAGATAAGTAATAAATGCAAAAGACAGCATAGGATGCACAGAGAGGAACATAAAAATAGAGCTTGAAAACAGAAGGAAAGATGGGGAGAGATTTAATCTTCTGCTATATTATTATTATCTGTTTTCTTATTTGTGGTATCATTTTTCACATAGACATTTATTTAGTTATCTTATGCCAATTAACACAGATGGGTTATACAATTATATTTTTACTAATATCCACACACAAAAAATTGATAACGATGTGATTTAAGCAGGTTTCTAAGAGTACCACATATCTTGGGCCCCACTAATGAATACAAGTAAAAGATTATAGGAAAAACAAAATCACTGATAATGCCATCATAGTAAAAAATTGCAGTTTGATATGTGAGAAATAACTCAGAATCACTTTAAAGTGAATTAAAAAATCCCATGTGCATTAATTAGGGGATGTGTGAATGTGTCGGGCTTGCGCGCATCAAACAGATTTTAAAACCTGCCAGGATATGCATGTATCTCCCCTATGCACACATTTCAGAAGTTTTCAAAAAGGGGCATGCTATGGGCATGGTCTGGATGGGGCATAGGCATTTTGGGGCATCAACCTGAGATAAATACATAAATATTTATGCAATCCGGCATGCACCAAGGCCCCCTGCCTCATAACTTTACTTCTACTATGGATGACTTGTAAGTTAAAAAATAAAGAAAAATAGGCAGATTTGTGGGGTTTTAAGGGTCGGGTTTAACTGGGGGGGGGGGTGAAGATTATTAAACTAGGTGTGGAGGGGTTTGGATGAACTTTCTCTTAACTGGGTGAACTGGAGATGAACAGGTAAAATTGGGAATAGCGTGGGCACGCACCCCTTTTAAATTCCCCTGATTTACACAGTAGAAGTGGCATTTGCGCAAATATGTGCTCACCCACTTAAAATTGGGTGCACGTGTGTGCAGCCAGACTATTTTGTAACATGCATGCTTATATGAGCGCAAGTTATAAAATAGCCATGTCCCTGGGCATAGGCCAATGCACATGTGCACATGTGCACCTGTGCACTGAAAGTTACCGTCCCTGTGTTTCTGTGTTTATTTTATAAACTATTAATTCTACATCATTTTTAGTGAATGAATAATTTAAAATGCTTATGGAAATCGGTGGGCCCGGTGACGATTAACCGGAGCCCACCCTTGACAGCAGCGCGCCCGGCGAATTAGTACAGAGGACGGGGGTGGGGGAGGGGAAAGCACAGCAATGGGCGAACGGCCAAAATTCCCCCACCCCCAATACCAACCTCTCCGCCCTCTGATCCTGGTTGCTGCCTCGCCCCGACCCCCGCCGGGGGGTCATGACGTCAAGAGGGGCGCCGGCTGCGCCCTCCGATGACGATCGCAGCCCTTTAAAGGGACGCGACAAGCGGCACGCGATCCTTTTTGGATCGCATGAGGCAACAGGACCCACCCACCCACCCTGAGCGCTCTACAAGCGGAACATGTCTACTCGAGCCATATTGCCAGTATTCAAAATGGCGTCGGCGCTACCTTTGCCCTCACAATGTCACAGGGGCCGACCGTCGGCCTCTATGACATAGTGAGGGCAAAGGTAGCGCCGGCGCCATTTTGAATACTGGCAATACGGCCCGAGTGCAGGAGGTCGCTCCCGGACCCCCTCTGGACGTTTGGCAAGACTTGTGGGGGTCAGGAGGCCCCCCAAGCTGGCCAAAAGTCCCTGGGGGTCCAGCGGGGGTCTGGGATCGATCTCCTGCACTCAGGCCGTATTGCCAATATTCAAAATGGCGCCGGCACTACCTTTGCCCTGTCACATGGTAAGGGCAAAGGGCCATCGGTGCCATTTTTTTAGCGCAGCTGATGGCCTGGGAATGGGAGATCGCTGCCCGTGGCCCCCCTGGACCACCAGGTCCAGGGGGGTCAGGAGAGTGGGGGATGCTAAGGGGGTAATTTTAAAGGGTCGGGTGGGGTTTTTTTTATCGGACCATCAGCGCCATTTATATTAGTGGCAGCCAAAATGGCGCCGATGACCCGAGAGCGGGAGATCGCGCCATGACACCCCCCCCCCCCCCCCCACTGGACCACCAGTTAATTTAAAACATTTTGGGGGGTTCGGGAGGGTGGGGGATTTGTTTTAAAGGGTCGGGGTGGGTTTAGGGGTTGTTTTGGTGTGCCGGTTTTCCCGCCCTCCCCCCCCCGATTTACGATTTTTCACGATAAATCATTGGAATTTCTATTGTATCGTTGTATCGTGACTCTAACGATTTTTGACGATTTAAAAAATATCTGATGATATTTTTAAATCATCAAAAAATGATTCACATCCCTAGTAACCATAGCATGGGTTATTTTTCCCTATATGCATCACCTTGCACGTATCCACATTACATTTCATCTGCCATTTGGATGCCCAATTTTCCAGTCTCAGAAGGTCGTCCTTTTATTTATCACAATCTGCTTGTGATTTAACTACTCTGAACAATTTTGTTTCATCTGCAAATTTGTTTTTTATTTAGTTGCTGACATAAATCTTTCAAAAACAATTATTTTTTATTTTAGAAAGACTCTCACCATTTATATCTTCAGGAATTTCAAATCAGTGTAGTTTTATCAGTGCTGGTAAATGATTTTCCTAATTAAAGATGCATACACATAAAATGGAAACACACAGGCTACTCTACACAATTCTTTACTAGAGGTATTATGATATTCTAATAACTGAGAACAGTATAGGGTGTTACTGGATTCCCTTGTGCCATGCTGTGACAGGTCCTGGATCTCTACAGAAGTGTGACACACCAACAGCTGAGGATGAGATAACCGCTTAATTAATATTTCAGCTGGGTTAATTAGTTTGGAATTGAGTATTTGTCAAGTGCTGGTTGACTTGGAAATGACATACGAGTTATGCTTATTTTTCATAACAGTGCTTTGCTCTGTAAAATGTAGAAATTTCAAAACATTATTATACTTTCATGTTAAATCTTGTATACTTACTTATGCTGCTAAAATAAAATGGAATGACTACCTCACAAAAGGTGTAAACCTCCATTCCCTTAAAAACTATTAAATTCATATCAAAGGTTTTCCTTTAATTCTGCTAAGCACTTGAGGTCTAATATTTTCTACAGTCCCTTATAGATTCTAGGGATGTGCAGACAAAAAGTTTATGTTCATAAGTCCATAAGTCGAAAAGGGGGGTCAATTTCGGTCAATATGGACATATGGAGAATTCCATAAGTTGAGTCTATGTCCATACGTGCACCGGTTCCCTAAATAAAAATTTAAACCCCTCACCCTCCTTAATCCCCCCCCCCCAAGACTTACCAAAATTCCCTGGTGGTCCAGCGGGGAGTCAGGAAGCCATTCCTCTATTCCTTTGCGAGGAACTTTTGGCCAGCTTGGGGAGGTCAGGAGGCCCCCCCAAGCTGGCCAAAAGTTCCGTTTGTGTCCAACGAGGGGTCCGGGAGCGGAACCGCGGTGGACCACGTGACGGCCGCGTCACTCCGACATGACGCGGACGTCACGTGCTCCTCGCAAAGGAATAGAGGAATGGCTTCCTGACTCCCCGCTGGACCACCAGGGAATTTTGGTAAGTCTTGGGGGGGGATTAAGGAGGGTGAGGGATTTAAATTTTTATTTAGGATCAACGATCGCGATTTCCAACGTATTCAACATAGCTATGTTGAATAAGTTGGAAATCCGATCGTTTTCGCCTCATCACTTAAGTTAAAAAAAAAAAAAAGTAGCGTTTTACATATAAGTTCAAAACGAATGCACACCCCTGGATTCTAAGATCCTGGAGAATCCTCTATTGCTTACAATATTCAACTAATGACATATGATGAAGTTTTGTATGTACAAGTTTTTGTTAAGATCTAAAACAGCTTACTACTGAGGAACAAAAGTAGAGATGTCCTCATCAAACAATGAGACACCTTTTAAAAATTGGATAAATGGTCACTTGAATTAGCAAACTGGAGAAAAAGGGACTCATTTCTCCATGGTATTGATGTTTTTATGTTTAAATCTGTTTTATTGGTTTTCCAAGTATACAACGATAATACAACAATATTATGTGAAGGTGGAAATATCAGATTAATCCTTATTTGGAACTACTTTGCATTTTGTAGCTGTCCATTGCCTGGAAAATTTTGCACGTAAATTCTATGGCATCAGAGAAAGAGATAAATATATTGACTATATCAAATTCAGCAAAATGTTTACTTTTTTCCCCACACTTGAATCTACTGAGAATTTTTCCAGTGCCACAGATCCTATGTGCTTAATATCCAGCAGCGCACTCTTACATACGTATGTTGAAAAAACACAAACACAGAAATCTGCAAGTAGAATGGAGATATACACATATACACACATACGTGCATACTCTATTTTACAAACACAGACTCCTCTTTGTCTCACAAACACAGAGGAACACATTCTCTTTCTAACACATACACACACAAACCCAAACAAAAGGAATATTATGTGGTCTGGCATTTAGTCAATTTTTTGATTGTATTTGGATTATCTGTATATGTGGTTTGTATTATTTTGTCTCCGCTGTATTTATTGTTTAATTTGATTGTACCTCATGTAAGCAAATAATATATTTAAGTAATAAATAATGACAGAATTTCTGTCAACAACACATACAGACACAATTTCAAGCACTGTATGAAATACACACAAAGCTGCAATTTCATACACATATATATAGATGTACATACATACACACATAACCAGTCTCCCTTCATATAAAGTCTCCCTCCTGCAGACAGAACCACCCACAACTCTTGCTTCACTGTCACATATACAGGCCTATAAATTCAACCTCTTTCTCATACATAAAAGAAAAAAATCTCATTCTGACTCACATACACAAACACAGTATTCCCATGTCTCAAACATACACCCAAACACAAACATTCAAATACTTTTTGGAAATTTGTGTGAAATGTCTTTTGAAATTGTGGATATTTCACCATTCCAGATTTTTTTAGTGGAGATTTCACATTAAAAGTTGGCTTTGTTCAAAAAGAAACAAAATAAATCCAGCGTTGTTCCTGTTAACAAAACTGTGCCATTCATAGGAGAGCCTTTCCTTCCTTTTGTTGTTATACTTTTAATGGTGTTTCCTTGGGAGCCCTATATGTCTCTGAAAACAGGCTGACTATTTTCCCTGCAGACTAGAGTCTGCAAGCAGTACACAGCAAGTGGGTGGTGAAAGTAAGATGTACTCCCTTAGGTTTATTTGAAAGGATAACAGGTTTGTTTTCTAAGTAGTTGATTTTTCCTCTTCATGAGAGATATTGGAAAAGGTCAGATTCTGCTTCACTCACCTGCTGTTGTGCCTCTCCCACTTTAAAGATTCACAGTCTAGAATAGATCATGTCCTCTAGGACTCTCTCAGTAGCACAGATTTTCCCTTTCCCTCTAAAACTACTTCAGCACTGCAAATTGCATACAGGAGGTTCCTCTGTCCTTTGGCTCGCATTCACTTTGGAATACAGCACAACTTCACTCTCTGCATTGGGCATGAATTTAGAATTTGAATTTAATATTCTTTAATTGTTCGCACTCATCACAACAAAGTTTGAGGTGAATTAGGGATGTGAATCGGGCTTCGGACGATTGAAAATATCGTTGATATTTTCAAAATCGTCAGAAATCGGGGGCTCCCCCAAAATGATAGGAAAACCCCAAGATATTGATCGTGGGGGTTCCCTTATCGTTTTGGGGGAGGGCGGGAAAAACAGCACACACAACCCCTAAACACACCCCGACCCTTTAAAAGTAACCCCTTAGCTTCCCCCACCCTCCCGACCCCCCCAAAACCTTTTTACCGGTACCTGGTGGTCCAGTGGGGGTCCTGGGAGCGATCTCCCGCTCCGGGCCGCCCTCTGGCTCCCACTAATCAAAATGGCGCTGATGGCCCTTTGCCCTTACCATGTGACAGAGTATCCGTGCCATTGGCCGTGCCATTGGCCGGATCCTGTCACATGGTAGGAGCACTGGATGGCCGGTGCTTTTGGCAAGTCTTGGGGGACCCTCCTGACCCCCACAAGACTTGCCAAAAGTCCAGTAGGGGTCCGGGAGCGACCTCCTGCACTCGGACCGTCGGCTGCCAGTATTCAAAATGGCGCCGATAGCCTTTGCCCTTACTATGTCACAGGGGCTACCGGTGCCATTGGTCAGCCCCTGTCACATGGTAGGAGCACAAGAAGGTACAGAGAAGGGCAACCAAAATGATAAAGGGGATGGAACAGCTCCCCTATGAGGAAAGACTGAAGAGGTTAGGGCTTTTCACCTTGGAGAAGAGACGGCTGAGGGGGGATATAATAGAGGTCTTTAAGATCATGAGAGGTCTTGAACGAGTAGATGTGACTCGGTTATTTACACTTTCGAATAATAGAAGGACTAGGGGGCATTCCATGAAATTAGCAAGTAGCACATTTAAGACTAATCGGAGAAAATTCTTTTTCACTCAACGCACAATAAAACTCTGGAATTTGTTGCCAGAGGATGTGGTTAGTGCAGTTAGTGTAGCTGGGTTCAAAAAAGGTTTGGATAAGTTCTTGGAAGAGAAGTCCATTAACTGCTATTAATCAAGTTTACTTAGGGAATAGCCACTGCTATTAATTGCATCAGTAGCATGGGATCTTCTTGGTGTTTGGGTAATTGCCAGGTTCTTGTGGCCTGGTTTGGCCTCTGTTGGAAACAGGATGCTGGGCTTGATGGACCCTTGGTCTGACCCAGCATGGCAATTTCTTATGTTCTTATGTTCTTACCATACACTTCGTTAAGACCTCTACAAATATTGCAAAACAGAGCCGCTAGATTCTTAACCAGCAAAAGCAAAAGAGATCACATCGCAGAAACCCTGGCGGAATTACACTGGCTACCCAATGAACAAAGAATTCAGTACAAAACATTAAGGGGCGGATTTTAAAACCTCTGCACGCGTAAATCCTTCCGGATTTACGCACGCAGGACCCTCGCACGCCGGCACACCTATTTTGTATAGGCCACTGGCGCGTGCAGAGCCCCGGGACGCGCGTAAGTCCCGGGGCTTCCTGTTGGGGGCGTGTTGGGGGCGTGGCGTGGGGCTTGGCGGGATGACGCGGCGTTTAGGGGCGGGGTGTGGCATTTTGGGGGTGGCGATGTGGGCGTGGTTTCGGCCCGGGGGCGTTCCGGGGGCATGGCCGCGGCCTCCGGAACAGCCCCCAGGACCGGACCATGGAGTGGGGCAGCCGGCCGATGTGCGCAAAGTTAAGGGGGGGGTTTAGATAGGGCCGGGGGGGTGGGTTAGGTAGGGGAAGGGAGGGGAAGGTGGGGGGAGGGCGAAGGAAAGTTCTCTCTGAGGCCGCTCCGAAATCGGAGTGGCCTCGGAGGGAACAGACAGCGCGCGCTGGGCTCGGCGCGTGCAGGGTGCACAAATGTGCACCCCCTTGCGCGCGCCGACCCCGGATTTTATAAGATATGCACGGCTACGCGCGTATCTTATAAAATCCAGCGTACTTTTGTTCGCGCTCGCGCAAGTATTTAAAATCTGCCCCTAAGTACCATACACAAATTAATATATAATGAAAAAGCAGATTGTCTGAACACAGCCCTTCGCGTACACGTCCCAAATAGAAACCTGAGATCAGCCAACAAAGCACTCCTCACCATTCCATCAAGCAAAACAGCAAGGCTTACACAGGTAAGAGAGAGAGTGTTATCCTTGACAGGACCCATACTTTGGAACGCCATGCCATTGGAGTTAAGACTACAAAGTAACAACAAAACCTTTAGAAAAAATTTAAAAACATGGCTCTTTAAATTGGCTTATCAGAAAGAGAAAGGAGAATAGTACCCAGGGGAAAGCAGGTACAAACAAACAGGTGAACAACAAACACATAACCAACATCAATATGTGTATGATTTTATTTAGCTTAAGTTTCATTTTTAAGCTCAGCAGTAAAAGGTAAAAGTACAATGATAAAGGTAATATCGTAGCCTAAACCAATACAGGGTGAATTGGACACTGATTTATTACACTTACCTATTAATATTATTGCAAACTATGTTACCGATCCTTAACGGCACCTATGTAACTTAAAATACTTTAGCATTATTTTTATGTGCCTTAATGTAAACCTTTGTGATGGTCCCCACCATACGACGGTATAGAAAAATGTTTAAATAAATAAGTAAATAAATAAATACAGATGTCCTAGGATTTAATATGGCCAGCTGTTTTGGTGCATTATCTGTATGGCATCTTAAAAAGCAGAGAAAAAGATACAGCATTATCACTAAAATTATCATTTATATATTTACATAATCCAAGAGCTGACTTGCACAAATTACCCCAGAGTCAGAGAGAGGGTGAAGAGGATTTGAAATCACAAACTTTAAGCTTTCATAGGCTTATATTTCTGTCCCATTACTAGCTTGATCTATGGTATAACTGCATCTTGTATTGGGAACATGTCATGTAAAAAGAGAAGAAAGTCTTTTTACACTTCACTTGACTATTACAATTATAATCCTTATTGAATTTCACCAAGATAGCTAGAGGCTACTCCAGTATTTCCCAGCCACACAAAAGCTCCCACCTGTAAAATGCAGGATATTCAGAAACAGAGAAATATTAGCTCTCAATCTGCACATGGTACACCTGTTGAGTTTTTAAAACAATGGCTATTTCTTAAGAAAAAATAGCTTTATTTTTAATGAGTTGACATCTTAAATCTGTCTCTCTTGTTTACAGAATCAAATGCAGGGCATGGAGTAATATGCACAGGACATTTCAAATACTAAAAGTACAGTTATATTGACCCCATAACAATCATATTCATGTTAATCGGCTTTCAGACTCATCCAAACATACCTTAAGAATATATACTTATCACTTTAATGTTTCTGTATAGTTTGCTAAATACAATACAAATTTTCTGTCGTACATAATGCTGCAATACATTTAATGACAACAAACTATTAGAAAATGCACAACTTCCAAATGTTTTCAGTGCTATAATGGAAAAAATTTCAGGAATTTCAATTAAGAATCAGATTTAAAATATATTAAGAAGTCAACATTAAAAGGGATCTAGCCAACTAGCTAACAATTTATCACTCTACATCGATGGGCTTGATTGGCTGTTGAGTGGCTAAATCTATCCACAAAAAAGTTCATAATTAGAAACCCAACTGAGTAGATATGTTTCCCACGTAACTGATCCAGGTAACTTTACCTGGATGTTTAGGGCTTTTATCCACCTTAAAATGCCATTGAATATATATCCAGGTAAAGTTTCTCAGGTAATCTTAGGGCCTGCTATTTATCCATCCAAACTTCCCCAAGTAACTTTGTCTGGGAAGCCACATCAATACCCTACAGAACTAGCATGATGTTTTGGACTTTTGCTATGCCTTTGCCTACCATGCATATGCCTCTGCTTTCGCTGATTTGGATCTTTCATCACTGCAGCCTATGACCAGAATATGTCTTATGCTTTGCAACACCTTTATAACTCATCCCACATTATGTATGCACTACACAGTATGAGTCCTTCTGCTGATTCTTGGTTTTCTTCTATTTTATTGGCTTCCTTTACTTTTCTGGTAATGTGCATTGATTATATCCCTGCTTGCCATTTTAATGAATATTATCCTGGGTAGTTGTTCACAATAACAGTACTCATTGAAAAGACTTGCCCAGTATACCTAGTATTATATGAGAAACATAATACTTTCATACTGATCTCTTTGTTCTTCTTATCTTTATCTGTTACACTACTATTATGTAATTACTTGACTCTGAAAGATAACATATGTGATCTTGCTATTATGAAGTAGGTCCTTTTTATAACGCAGGTATCTGTATAGCTCAATTATAGAGCTAATGGCTACCTAGTGAAAATTAGTTATGCTGATTATTATTTGTCAATTCATGAGTACATGTCTGCCTATGAGTCTCATTTACTTTAAGGGGGAATCTAGAGGGATAACACACACACAAGGTTAGTTGTTAGCTTACTTCAGGTATTTCTAGAGAAGCGGGGCTAATACCCTTCTTAGATGATGGTAAGTCTAAGTGTAGAAACAAGTGAAAGCTGACTCTGTGAGAAAGTCTTTAGCATATTATGTGATCTAAAACAAAATAATGTACTTTACAGGATTGATAAACCATCAGTGTGAGTCTTTGCACAGAGAAAGGAAGGAATGTAATACAAATACAAACAGAAATAAGGAAAATTATATCTTCCCCTTTGGAATCCTAAATGGAAACAAACTAGCTTATAAACAGAATATCTTAAGTCACAGATCAGCGCTGCCCAGATAAGGTGAAACTGAGCACCGGGAATGCCCCCAGCACGTCCTCTCTTTACCCAGGTAAATATTATGTGAGGATACATTTAGCCAGACAAAATTTAGCCAGTGAGTGAGATGGGGAAAATGTTAACCATTGGGATTGGTCTGGTTGACTCCAAACTCTTTGAATAGGGACATCTATGAGGATCCTATTTAAAATAATTTCTCCTGCTGAGTTTGGAACTTAGTTGTATAAATCTGAGATTTAAATATTTCTCCCCACTAACAGACTAAGTTTTAGCCATATAAGTTATTACTCAGTTACAGTTTAGCTGGTTAAAAAAGAGGCATTACAAGGGCAGGGCTTAAACTTAAGTGTAGCCATATTCATAGCAGGCCTAAAGTTATACAGGCACACATATCTGGATAACTTTAACTTCCACGGCTATATGTGACATGTAGCCAGTTATAGGATGAAAAAACAATTTGGGAGATGCATCAAGTCGCGGTATTTATTTTATATATTTATTTAATTATAACTTTTATATACTGACATTCATTTGCATATCACATCGGTTTACAATTAACGGGGATAATACAAAATGATTTAGGAAGTGAAAAATATAGTTACATGAAACAGGGATGTGAAGGAACAAGATGGGGATGTAGAGGAAGAATAAGGTCCAGATGGCGGAAAGGTAGCTTTAAAAGAGATAAAATGAAGCGAGTAACATGAAAATGAAATGCAATGGATAAACTATATACAAGATTCTGTACTGAAGGCTATTGTTCAAGGAGATCAGCTAAAAGTCGTATAAATAAATTTCTGAAGATTTCCAAGGGGGGGAGGGGGATTTGATGGGTAGAGGGTAGTGGGGCGTGATTATTATGGATAGGCTCTATTAAATAGCCAAGTTTTTAGGTTTTTTTTTTAAGTTTTAGTACAGTGTTCTAATGCATGATAAACAGTGTATATCTCATGACAGAGCACTGTTAGGGTAATATTGCATGATATATGTGATATTTTGCATGTCCCCCACCTTGGTACCCTCTCCTATTATAATGACCTTCTTTGCATGTGATTTACATGCATGAATAATGAAAATGGTTGCAATGAAGGTCATTAATAAGCAATTTGATGCAAATGTTTTATCCTGGCTGACCAAGAAGGTGATCAGCTGCGATAAAATAACGCCTATTTGAAATGCGGTAAATTGGGGCAGTTAGGGCCGCCTCATAAGTTAAAAAATAGTTCAAGTTGCCCGCACGGAGAAGGCCTCCCAAGATCAAAGCATTCATTGGGGTTCAGTGTTCCCCCAACCCCCCTCCCGTACCCCAAAGGACAAGATCCACATTGGGGGTTCTTTTTGCAGCCAGAGGGAAGAAGTTGAAGAGCTATTTTTCCATTGACTCGAGTGTATGGCATTTGAGAAGAGAGTGCCCACTTGGTACTTTTAGCAAAATATCTAAGAGATTTTTTAAGAAGACTAGAGGAAAGCAATGCCCCATCCAAGGAGTGACTAGGTGTGTGCAAATTTGTTTTCATCTGAGTAACCATTTTTTTTAAACCAATAATTTTTGAGCACCAATATTAGCGTTGCATTTCTTTACATAGCACAAAATAAAATTTATATGAGTGATTATGTAAAGCCTGTGAGCAATGCTCTGAAATGTTACACGATGTTAGGTTCCATATTAGGAGCTACCACCCAAGAAAGAGATCTAGGCGTCATAGTAGATAATACATTGAAATCGTCAGCTCAGTGTGCTGC
This sequence comes from Rhinatrema bivittatum, assembly GCF_901001135.1. Lineage (NCBI taxonomy): Eukaryota > Metazoa > Chordata > Amphibia > Gymnophiona > Rhinatrematidae > Rhinatrema > Rhinatrema bivittatum. The sequence goes on along the minus strand of NC_042615.1, from coordinate 314,216,505 downwards.
AGCAGTCAAAAAAGCAAATAAAATGTTAGGAATTATTAGGAAGGGAATGGTTAATAAAACGGAAAATGTCATAATGCCTCTATATCGCTCCATGGTGAGACCACACCTTCAATACTGTGTACAATTCTGGTCGCCGTATCTCAAAAAAGATATAGTTGCAATGGAGAAGGTACAGAGAAGGGCAACCAAAATGATAAAGGGGATGGAACAGCTCCCCTATGAGGAAAGGCTGAAGAGGTTAGGGCTGTTCAGCTTGGAGAAGAGACGGCTGAGGGGGGATATCATAGAGGTCTTTAAGATCATGAGAGGTCTTGAACGAGTAGATGTGACTCGGTTATTTACACTTTCGAATAATAGAAGGACTAGGGGGCATTCCATGAAGTTAGCAAGTAGCACATTTAAGACTAATCGGAGAAAATTCTTTTTCACTCAACGCACAATAAATCTCTGGAATTTGTTGCCAGAGGATGTGGTTAGTGCAGTTAGTGTAGCTGGGTTCAAAAAAGGTTTGGATAAGTTCTTGGAAGAGAAGTCCATTAACTGCTATTAATCAAGTTTACTTAGGGAATAGTCACTGCTATTAATTGCATCAGTAGCATGGGATCTTCTAGGTGTTTGGGTAATTGCCAGGTTCTTGTGGCCTGGTTTGGCCTCTGTTGGAAACAGGATGCTGGGCTTGATAGACCCTTGGTCTGACCCAGCATGGCAATTTCTTATGTTCTTATGTTCTTATGTATGTGCAATCGCTCACGTGCTCAGCTTAGAGGGAACTATGAACGAAAGGTATGAGAATTGGGACTTGTGTTCTGATAAGTAAGTGGTACTAAATTCTAAACATTCAACAGGTGGGGGACAACTGTATTAAATTTGGGTGTTGGAAGGATTAAACTTTCTACAAACTGAGTAATGGGAAAGGAAAAGGAGACCAATAGTTCAGGGAATTGGCTTCCATAAATGCAGAGACTTTACAAGAAAAGTGAAGTCACACATTTATTAATCTTTCTTCTTCATTATTATTCATCATCTTTATTTGAATCTAAGTGCTGTAAAGAATTTCCATTCAATTTAATCAACTATCAATAAAGAAATTGGAAACCAAATTGCCTTTCCATGTGATTCTTACTGCTAAATACTGTGGAGATTATCAGTGCTGTTTACAGAGATTGGAAAAAAGGCCTGCTGACTTTGATTAATGGAAAAGGGCTTTGAAGCTAAGCTTCCCCCCACAGGATGCCTTGGACCTCAGAGGTGAAAGCTACCCTGGACAACTGGTTGCAGATAGGATCTTTTCTATTTTTATATGCCCCTGGATCCAGTATATGGGTTCTCTCCCACCCAGGGGTTACATTGTAAGACAGCTAGGTAAATTAAAAGTATCCAGACATACCTGCCTGGATAACTTTCAAACCTATCCAGCAATATGCAAGCATAGCTGGTTAGGTTTGAAAGTTATCGTGCTATGTATATCCAGATAACTTTAGGTCAGTATATTCAGTGGGAGGTTTATCCTACTGAATATGTCTGGTGACTTACCTGGCTAAGTTTAGCTGGAGAAGATATTCTTCTACTGCTCTTCTTAATATTGTCCTGTTAGTTTCTAGGTGACTAGATTTATACGTTTATAATCTATTCGGTCCACGTGCAGGGATAGGTTGGGAGACAAAAGTGAGGCAGATAACTGGCTAACTCACAAAATTTGCATTACCTAAATAGCTATCTCTGAGTACAGTGCTATTTTAATAGGCTAGATTGAAGCCTATTTGCAGTCACAGCTAGGCTACTAGGTGGTGGCAGAAATTTAGCCTAGGCCACCTGGCTTAAACACATCAGCAGTCTCAGCAGCTCAGCAGAGGATTGAATATGGACCCCATGGAGTCAAGCCACCCCAACCGTTTTGGCGTCCAGGAGGTAAATAGCAGTCAAATGTCAGATTTTCCCAAACATTTTTTGTCATGAATGGGGATATTCATCTGTTACGCAGCACATTTTCATGCTGTCCTATGCATATTGGCAAAGATATTCAAAGCAAACAGAAAATGGAGTCTGCCTATATACTCTCCATTACCAGGCACCTCTACATCTCCACAACTAGTAATTTTTAGCCTGTTATATATGTGACTTTTATTCATCTCTCTGAGGTCTCCTAGTCAAACAGATTTAGTCCAATTCAGAGCAGATGTATGACCAACAGGCCCACCTTTTCCTTCCATAGCTTCCTTTATTTCCTCTGGGAGGAATAATACGTTATTTCCTTTTCTCCCATGAAAAATCACAGGAGCTGGGCCATGAAACAATTTTCTATTTACTCTATTCAGTTCTATTGTAATGGAGTCTGAGAAAAAGATTAAGGAATTTTTTTTTTAAAGTTCTGCTTTGGAACTCTTTCTCACTGCTTTTAAAAACATAGCCCCCATGACTGCTGCAGCACATCACATCATTTGTATGTTGAAAAGCATTGTTAACAGTGCTCAAACATCCAACAAACTAACCAGACATATCCATACTGCAACCCTGCCCTACCCTTTCCCATTGAAATCTTTTTCTCACCATTATTATTACAAGTAGAGTATACACTATTGGGATCTAACCTGTAAACGTACACTCAAACTTTCCCCAAAAAAAAAACCAAAAAACCCACAAGGAACACCAAAGGGTAAATTTTGAGTAAGCTCCTTAGTGGTGACATACACGGGTACATTGTACCCACATACATTTAGATAGATTTTTCAAAAGAAACAACTCAGGTAGTTTCTGTTTCAAAATCTGCTTGGACGTTACTTGGGTACAAAGTAAGTACCAGCAAATATTTACAAAAACTATATCTCATCAGCGACTCATATGGGAAACACTGTGCATGTACATTGGAAAATCCAACATGCACGCTACATTTTCTCCCCGGACCTGAACATGCCCCTGAGAATGCTCATAACTTATGCAACAAAAGTATGCAGGGGTATATTTTTTTTAAGTTGCGCCTAGAATGACCAAACATGACAGTCACTCGGTGTGCTTGGCAGACTTATCTGCAAGGAATAGATGCAAAGCATGAAAGAAGGCAGCACATTAAATCATACCTACATTCCCCTCCAGGCAAGCCTGGGAAATGAAGCGAGGACACCGGTACCTTGTAGAAGCTGTTGCATGCTCTTGGTAATCAGCAGAAAAAAAAGAAGAGGGTGAAAGGAACTTTAATAAAAGGAGGCAGTGGCATGCAGTGACATTTATAGCAGGGGATTCAGTCTCACCCACCCTGACTCAGCAGCTGCCTTGTTCTTTCAGTTTCCTCTCCCCTCAGGTCTCCTGCAATCTCACTCCCTCAACCCTTTCTCCCCAAGACACAGAAGATATTTAGAACCTCTATGACAGTAGGCCCATGTTAACATGTTTTGAGGCATGAATAATGAATTACAATATAGTAAACCTCCCATACCAAAACAATGCTCAGACAACAAAAACCCTATCAATGAAAAGGCAACACTGCAAATATTACACCAGGCCCTAAACACCAATACACCTCCTATTAGGAAAACAGAACATGACAGGCGGGCTAAAAATATATGTATCTAAAAATATTGTACAAAAGCTTTTAAAACTACATAGAACCTTTCTTCAGATCAGAGACATTCACAAGACAGGTCCTACATTGTCTCAATAGCTTATATACAGTATTTTTGGATAATACTTAAACACAGTCCAATAAAAATTACCACAGCCTGCCAAGACTGCCATATCAAAAAACATTAACTCTCAGGACTCAAACAGTTACCACCATACCCAGGAAAAAGCAGCACTGCAAATATTACAACAGGCCCTAGAAGGCAAATACACCTCCTAATGAAAACAGAACAAGCCAGACTGCTATAGACCCCTACTCAGAAACTACTCACTAGCAGAATCCTTCACCTTGGTCGCTCTGGAAGACCGACCAACAATAAAATCAAGAAACATAAAAATCAGTCATAATAGTAAAAATATATTAATAAAAAGAAAACATATTTCAAGACAGCTGATGATTAAAACATTCAATAATTTAAACCTCATTAAAATGTTTATAAGTTTCCCAAAACATCAATATAATATTTCAAAAGAGCAGAAACATCAAACAACATCCAATAATGAAACTTATAAGAATTAAAAGCTCTCCTATTCTCCTTACATGGGATTTTTTGATTCACCATCACCCTGAGATTGTCATGGATTGGGGGAAGGGGTCACACAAACTATATCCTCGCTCACATGATTTCACTCACAATCCCTCTCTTTCTGTCTCACATACACACAAATGCTCACACAGCATGCACCCCTTTCCCTGGCTCTCCTACACATGCTCCCAAGCATCTCTCCCCACCCAGTCCCCAGCAATTTTGCTCTGCAGCCCCTCCCCCAAGACCCCCCCAGTCATGCTCCCCAGTCTCCAATCCCTGTCCAGATTCCCCATTTCCTAGCAGTCATACTTCCCAGTCCCCTCTCCCCACCTAGACCCTTTCAGCCTCCAGCAGTTTTGCTCCTCAATCCCCTCTCCCCATCCAGAACCCCCAGCCCCAGCAGTCATGATCCAGCCCCCTCTCTTCACTCAGCGCCCCTGTCCCCAGCTATCTTGTTCCACAGCCTCTCCCCTCCAAGACCCCCCAACATGTTCCCTAGTCCATCCCCATCAGTGATGCTCCCCAGTCCCCTCTCCCTATCCAGGCCCCCAGTAGTCATATTCCCTAACCCCTTCTCCCCATCTAGCCCCCTACCCCAGTAGTCTTGTTCTCCAGCCCCCCTCTCCCCCCAGTCCCTAAATGTCTTGCTTCCCAGCCCTTCCCTCTCCCATTCTCCAGTCATCTTGTTCTCCAACCTCCTCTCCTCTCCTCTCTTTGTCCCTCATAGCTCACCAAAATTTCTCTCAGCTCAGCTCAAATAACGGCACTGAGATCCTAGAGGAAATAGCCACACAGCATTTACTTATCCTCTTGCCTGGGGGGGGGGGGGGGTGCTGCAGCAGGAAGCAGACAGTTTTCTTTGATGAATGAGATTCAACACAAACTGGGAGAGAGCAAATCTTATGTGGGCCTGCTGCCTCCCCACCCCTCACCCCTCGCCAGATTAAGCATAGGCCTAAGGTGCCTATTGGGAAATCCAGGTCTGCCTCCAGCACTGTGAACCAATGGGGCACCCTTTCTCCCCTTGATTTCAGTTATCTGGTATAAAGAAAGCAGTGTGTCCTGCTCTGACGCCCTGGACAAGAAGCAGGCCCTTCACAGAGTTCAAGTTGGTCTGAAAAACATCCCAAAATTAAAAGACACTCAGTGCAGTGAGTCCAATCGGGGCAAAGCCAAGGATTAGACTGAAGAAAAGACTCAATCTTAACTCTAGCAGCATATGCTGGACCCATCAACAGTATGTACAGAGCCTATAATTCTAACACAGAAAGACAGGAGACAAGAAACGCCAGGCATACTAGAGTTACTAGAATGACTCACCAGGGTTAGTGGCCCTCGTCCCAGTACTGGTCCTGGAGGACCAGCTGGAGGAAGTCTAGCAAGTGTCAGCTGGGGGTCCTGGCTAAAGAGGTGTTGGGCTGCGGAAGGTCCATCTCCTCTCTTCAATACAGCGATCAGCAAAGTCACACGATGTTTTCACCTTTGTATGTGCAGTGCCACCGCTAGCATCGCACATTACCAGTATTTAGAATTCCAGGATCTTTACAGCCCAGGCACAACTAATAGGCAATTCTATACTCTCTGGTTAAATAGGCTGTTTTGAGAGAGAGCAGGAAGATGGAATGGCAACAGAGCTGCCTTCCTGGCTCCCCTTTGCCTCTGTCAGTGCAGCTAAAGTACACCAAAAAAATGAGCCTCATTAATGAAAACGCTCATTCTGTGAGGCATGAGAATTTCCTTTTTCACGTGATCTTCATTCAATGCTACCCTCCAGGTGGCGATTATTTTTACTACTTAAATTTTTCACTATAAATGCCACAGCCTTTCTTGCATTTTAGTGCATATAGGTGGTATGCCTAATGAGTTAATTATTCTTTATTTGCATGACAATTACCACTTATACATAGGCAACCTTGATAACATCATTTATTGCTCTTTAAGAGACATGATAAATGGTTAGTTCATAATATGAGTTGTTTATCATTTGATAAACACATTGATGGAAAACATTTACTTCTCTGATCTCCCCCTGTTCCCTGTAACGTTAATTTCATCAGGACAGAAGGTACCTTTCCTAGCCACTAGACAAATGTAAGAACATAAGAACATGCCATACTGGGTCAGACCAAGGGTCCATCGAGCCCACTATCCTGTTGCCAAAAGTGGCCAATCCAGGCCATAAGAACCTGGCAAGTACCCAAAACTAAGTCTATCCCATGCTACTGTTGCTAGTAATAGCAGTGGCTATTTTCTAAGTCAGCTTAATTAATAGCAGGTAATGGACTTCTCCTCCTAGTCCCTCTATTATCCAAAAGAGTAAATAACCGATTCACATTTACCCATTCTAGACCTCTCATAATTTTAAACACCTCTATCATATCCCCCCTCAGCCATCTCTTCTCCAAGCTGAACAGTCCTAACCTCTTTAGTCTTTCCTCATAGGGGAGCTGTTCCATCCCCTTTATCATTTTGGTCGCCCTTCTTTGTACCTTCTCCATCACAATTATATCTTTTTTGAGATGCAGTGACCAGAATTGTACACAGTATTCAAGGTGCGGTCTCACCATGGAGCGATACAGAGGCATTATGACATGTGTGCTCAGTCAGCACACACAAGTCTCCCAGCAGGTAAAAATACACACCCTGTGTAACAGTTCACATACTATTACACGCACAAATGCTGGGCAATGATCAGAATGATGTTTTACACATGTAAACATGTGTTTACCCTTATGAAATATGCAGAAAATCGCCATCTTAGTGTCCCATGAGAAAATCATTTGTATTGTATCTACCTTCAATTATAGTCACAAATTTTGTTAGGATGCAAAAGTACACCTTAAGGAAATGAAATCAATCGTTAAATGTCCAGAAAAGGAAGCACAAATATGCATTTTGGAGTGTGACTGACAAAGTGGTCAACTCAGAAACAGCAAATTTTTTATAAAGACATTGAACATGCGATCACATAAATTAATGAAGGCTTATATATATATATATATTTGTTTTAATTACATTTTTTATTTGTTTATATTCTGCCTTTCGGCACTTCAAAGCGGATTACATTCAGGTACTGTATATATAAACTTTGTGAAATTTGTTTTACAAATTCTCTTTATTCTGTGATGACTCCTTGCCTTTGCTGTCAAGCCTTGGTGTGTTAGATTAAATAAAACAATACAGTTGTGTTTTTATAGTGTGTTTGTGTTCTTGGTAAGAATTTCAACAGTGAAACCTGTAGCATTAAAATGGCATGTTAATGTGCCATTTTAAAAGAAATAATTTCCCCTGGGATTTACTAACCTGAGGTAGAGAAATATCACAGATTAGTAAATTCTACTTTCTTAGGCCAAGATCCTCATAAAAACAGCTACTCTGAAGTTTTTATCTTCCACAGCACCAAATACCCTGCCACAGCATAACCCCTCCTACCCCCCTCCTCTCAAAAGAAATATGTTGGTAGCCCAACCCCCAGCACAAATTCTGACACCCAGCCCACCCAGCTCCCTCCACTAGCCCCCCTGGATCTCTCTTTACTGGAGGTCAGCCTCAGGTTCATGGTGCAGGAGCAAAAGCCCAAATGCTTCTGCCTTGCTAGTGCTGAAATTCAAAGTGGTGCCAGTTGACCTGAGGCTTCTCTTTGCCCCACACAGGTGCATGTTCAGGGCAAAGAAGAGTCTCAGATCAGTTGCTGTCATTTTGAATTTTGATGCTGGAGGGACAGGAGTGATTGGTCATCTCTTCTGCCCTCGAGTAAGTGGGTCAAAACAATTCGTGCAATTCCTCTGAAAGTTAAGTAATGCTAACCACACAAATCAGAGGTACTTGGCAACAATTTATATGCCACTCTTTTTTATTGTACAACATTTAAACTTAAACTTTTTTATCACCCATATAATTTAATGTATAGACCACATTGCACATTTATATCTTATATTACCTTAAAACCTCTACAATATCAAACATTCATTACCCTTCATTCACACCACTCATACCACTCATACCCCTATAACCTCACACACTACCAATATTAAAATGTTAGTCTTATTCTCAATGGTATTCAACTCTTTAGATACAAAATGTCAACAGTGATGTGTTACATATACAGTTCTCTTGTTAATTCTCTTGTGACATAGTATTGTTGTAACTGATTCATTATCTTCAGTTTATACCATTATCTTCTAATTCATTATCTTCATATTATGCATTCATCCATTCATCCAACGAGAGCCTTGTTTCACCCTAAAGTACAGGGCTTCTTCAGGGATCTGCAATACTCAATTGTTTCTTCATGTGTCAACATCAGATATCGAATTCAACACCACTTTCTTAATCAGAAAAAACTTGTTGCTACATCAAGGTCTATAATATTGTTACAACAATGTCAGCTTGTCGAAATCACTTTCACACTGAAGTTGTCTCGATCATCTTACTCCAACAAATGTAAATCTTTACTGTATGCGGTTACTTAATACTGTACCGGATTTCAGCCTTTATATACATTTTTCATACATCTGCTTAATAGCCCGGCAGCGCGTCCTCTCACCAAACCACTCCTTTCAACATAACCTATGTTTCTCGAATAAGTGGGGGCAGCAGGGGACCTAAGGGGAAGTGAATTAGGGGGTGGTTTGTGCCAGAGGCAGGGTTACTTGCTTACCTGTGTTGTGGGGGATGGGGATATTAGCTTCTTTTTTTTTGGGGGGGGGGGGATGGATTTGGCATCTGGCGTGACACAATCCCCTTCACACCTATTAGTCACCTTGTACAAAGTTATCCTCTTACTTTAAATTGACAACTTTGTATATGGTCACTAATATATATATTTATTTCAACAGTTATGTACTCTCTTCTTAATGTTATGTACTTTCTCTTACTATTCTATGCAATCTAATCATGCCGTGTAATTTCTCTCTCATTATTATATGTTCAATGTAAACCGATACGATGTGCAAATAGTTATCGGTATAAAAACCTTTAAATAATAAAATAAATAAAAATCATTAGTTAGAACATAGGGCTAACTGCCCCTTTAAACACTGTGTAGGACCTGAGAGGATCAGCAAGTGTGAGCCTGCCAGTGTTCTCTGGGAAATTTTATGACACCTCTTGAAGTCTAGTTAACGTTCTCTGACTTAACACAGATCATGAGGTTGTTCGTGACCCACATTAATCCATTTTAATATTAATGAGCCACTTTTCATTCAATTGCTTGCAATGTAACTCATTAATGTATTCCAGCGTACTGCCATTATTTTATCTTGCAACATTGGTAACTCTTGGGTGAGCATTATTGACAATGTACACTAATGTACGGTATGTTTAATGCCAAATTTTGCATTTAATATGCATTGCAACTTGCTGCATTATTGAGGCTCAGTAAATAGGTCCCTATATGATATGTGCCATTTCAGTGCCTGAGCATAAAAATGAAAAAGAGGGGAGGAAACAGTATTATAATTGCATCCATTCATCTTAGTTCAAAATAACTAAATTTGAAATGCAAGCAGTGAGGAATCTTTCCACTACCTGATTTTTTTGTAAGCACATTTTCTACAGAGGATTCCGTAGGTCTGTTTATTAACTTTTTAATTCTGGTTGCTGATCCATAGCTGATGGATTCTTCTTCAGCTAGCACAATTGGGAAAAAATATAATTATAATACAGTAGACAATTTTTTTTTCCAGTTTTTCCTGCTTCTTAGTACCATGCAAATAAAAGAGAGCTAATTTATTTAGCATCAGCTCAGTTATCCTTTGAGCCTTTCATTGTTCATGGAGTCCACTGTTTTATGGACATATCATACCCTTTCTTTTTGGAAACAGAAGTATTTGGGAGGAAGGAGGCCAACTGGGGGCAAGCGAAGTAAGGAAAGGGACAAGCCAAAGAAGAAGTCCACACAATATATTCACCCGGACAGCGTGGCCTCCTGCCTTTAAATGAGCTATAAATGACACAATAAGAAAAAGGTCCTAAGATCCTTCCGTGAAGTTTTTAAAAAACCCTGCTGGCTTCAACTTCTCAGGAAAATTGCCATTAAAATCATTTGATAGCTTCATTCAAGCAGTTCTTCTATATGGATATGAGAATGGATTCTGGAGCCTCTGCAGAAAGGAACAGAATCTGTAATACACTCCACATTCACAGACATTTCCCTCAATAATGAACCTAGGATAGGGACCCTCAACAGACACACAAATGTATTCAAATTCTGGTGTCACCTCCATATTACCAACAAACACAAAACTTGAAAAAAGACACTCAGAATCTATATAGTAAACCTTTCATATCGCAACAGCACCAACTCCCAAAACTCAAGGAACCCTTATGAAAGGGCAGCAATGTAAACTGGCCCTGAGAATAGCTGTACACCTACTACTGGAAAAAGAAAACAAACTGAATTGCTACAGATACCTAAAAAGGAAATATCTATATTAGTAGATATCCTTACCTTGTTCACATGCCATATATCTAATACAGAATAAAAGGCCAGAAATTAGAATCAGAAGCATGCAGAGAAAAACTGAAATAGAGAACCCAAGAACCCAGACTCTGTGAGCAATGCAGTACTGAAGAAAAAGAAACAGAAATGTTTCATACTGTGCTTTGAAAAAATGCCCTAAAGCTGATATATTCCAGTATCTAACAATTTAAATTATACTTTTTCTTTTCTGTCTTTGCTATCTGGCATTTTTTCTAATTGCTTTGGTCTCAGTTTCTCTCTTCCACATTCCTGTTGTCAGTCGTCTCCTAATTTCTTTTCCAGAATTTCCTGCCCATTTTTCACTTCTCTTTCCTATCTTCTTCCCTTCTCTACATCTCTGCCATTGATCTTTTCCTTTCTTCTTTTTCTCCATTTATCTTCTCTTCCTCTCATTTTACTCATAGCTAGATTTTACCTCTCATTCTATCCTTCTTTCGCCCTCCAGTCCACAATCTCCATCTTTTCACTTCTCTCCTTTGTACAAGCTTTCCATTCACTCCCATCTCTCTCTCTAGTTCTTGCACTTCCCTCTCTCCTTCCCAGCCTCCTATTCATCCTCTGTCTTTCACCCCCTTTAGTTTTCCATTTCTACCTTCTGTCACCATCTCCCTAGCCCTCTTCTACCTTCCTCTGACTTTAATTTTCTTATCAGCCCCCATCCTTTTACTGTCACTCATCCCCCTCTAGCATCCATCGCTTTATTTCTCTTTTCCCTACTCATCTTCCCATTCCCCCCTTTCACCTCATCCCTAATCCCATTTCCACACTCTCTCACCTTCTGAGACTTGTCCCTTTCCTCTGTCTTTTACCCCTCCTGTGTCTTTATACTGCCTTTCAACTCCTTCCTTGCCCTCCACACCATCTCTTCATCCATCTCTCCCTCCAAATACTCTTCCCCTTCACACCCACTCCCTCCCTTCCATTACTTTTCTCTCATAATTCCCTCTTGCCCAAGCCTCTTCCCACTCCCTGTCTCCAGAGTTGCTCCCTCCTTCTCACCCCTTTCTGCAGAGTCTCTCCCCCTCTTCTCACTCCCTCCTTATGCTCTTCTTTCTTATATCCACAGCTCTTCCTATCTTCCCTCTTGGCTATTCTCCTCATTTTACTTCTTCCCTCCAGGTGCTCTTCCCCCCTCCTCATAGCTTTCCTATGTTCTTCCCCACTTTTTTAGCTCCTCTCTTCAAGGCTCTTTCTCCCTCCCATTCTCTGCACTGGGACTGTGGATGCTCCCACAGTTTTTCTTCCTCCCAATCAGTCCCCCACCAGTGTGTCTCTCTCCTTCTTCCTAAGCCCCATCAGTCCCTACCAGGTTCCCTCTGCCCCCTCCATCAGTTTCTCTATCCCCCCTCCCTTCAGCCCCCACTAGTTTCTCTTTCTGCTTGAGGACAGGTGTAACTTTATGCATGTGTATTTAAAACACACACACACATCTTTGAAATCAAAAGTATGCTTGTTAATCCTTTTCCTGCCCCCCTAGAAGGCCTACTTAATATACCCTTAAAAGTACAAGTGAAATTTTGTTCTACATATACTTTACTTTTACATGCATAGACCCCCAAATTGATTTTGAAATGGTAACTTAGATGCACGAGCATTTTGCCTCATTTTTTAAAATCAGGCCCCTTAATTGCTTCAAATTCTCCATGTGGACTAGCACTTGAGTCCCCATGTCTTACCAAGTAACAACACTCAATGAATCCTGTGCTTGAGCAGCACCGATTCAAAGGTCTCAATGAAATAAACACCCAGGTACCACTTTTTGGACCTCTTATCTACTGGTAAGATTCCATTAAACCTGGACCAACTATTCCCCAAAACATATTACTCCCCATGTTAGGCCTAAATGGGTGAATGATGTTCTCTACAGTGAAAGGGACTGCTCCAGAAAATCTAACCCCTAACTTGCTTGCCTTATTATTTTTTGTCCCTTTACCTCTTCCCTCCATCAAGCTCCATCCAGCCTGCAGAACCTGACAAAGAACTACTGTGTGCCCGGTCTAAGACCTATCTGTTTGCCTAACCCCCATTCTTACCAATAACTACATTTTTCATCTGTAAGTTTCTTTTAAAACCCTGTGACAACACTCCTCTGACTCAGGGACAGGATACACTGGGAAACACATTTCTGGGAACATTTTGTTTCCTCCACAACTTTCAGTGAAACAAGTAGATTTCAACAAGCTGAACACAATTATGCATTTATTATATATGTATCACGTACCATTTGCCAAAAAAGTGCGATATACATTAAGCATTGTTATGTGTCTGTAGCGGCATAAGCTATAATGGCAATCTTGGCACAAGAAAACACTAAAAATGTTTTGCCGCAGATTTTCATTTGTAATCACTGTCTGACACTTCGCGGATGAGAGTCCAACAATAGTCACCCAGCATGGAGGGGTTCCACTTGCCTTGATACCATTTCTCCATTGTCTTGATGAAACCTTTCACCATGTTCGTCACTCACAGCATCAAGGTCGTCTGGAAAGAAGTCCAAGTGGGAATGAAGAAAATGTATCTTCAATGACATGTTGCACTTCTTCAATTTGTATGCCTGAAGGAGATTTTCAACCTGTTCGACATAGTCTACGGCCTTATAGTTGCCTAGAAAATTACAAACGACATTCTTGAGGGCTGTCCACGCAACACGTTCTGTACTTGCAGAAGACCATCAGTGACTGTCCTTCAACACAGCTCGGATTTGTGGACCAACGAAAACACCTACTGTCCAGCAAGAAAATATATGTAAGCGAGATTATGTTTTAAAATTTCACAATTATTGTGTTTCTCAAAAACCTTATGTAATGTAGGGATGTGAATCGGGGCTTCGGACGATTGAAAATATCGTCGATATTTTCAAAATTGTCAGAAATCGGGGGCTCCCCCGAAACGATAGGAAAACTCCACGATATTGATCGTGGGGGTTCTCTTATTGTTTTGGGGGAGGGCGGGAAAAACGGCACACAAAAATAACCCCTAAACCCACCCGACCCTTTAAAACTAATCCCTTTGCTTCCCCCACCCTCCCAACCCCCCCAAAAACATTTTACAGGTACCTGGTGGTCCAGTGGGGGTCCAGGGAGTGATCTCCCTGGACCCCCACTGGACCACCAGGTACCTGTAAAATGTTTACAGTGCTCCTGTCACATGGTAGGAGCACTGGATGGCCTGCGCTATTTTTAAAGATGGCGCCGGCTATCCAGTGCTCCCTCCATGTGACAGGGGCCGGCCAATGGCACGGATACCCTGTCACATGGTAAGGGCAAAGGCCATCGGCGCCATTTTGATTAGTGGCAGCCCACGGCCCGAGAGCGGGAGATCGCTCCCGGGACCACCACTGGACCACCAGGTACCTGTAAAATGTTTTTTTGGGGGGGTCGGGAGGGTGGGGGAAGCAAAGGGATTAGTTTCAAAGGGTTGGGGTGGGTTTTTTGTTTATCGGCTTGGGCGTAGCCGATAAACAAAACCGCAATTGGGCCCGATGAAAAAAAAACCCCCACATGTGAATCAGAACCGGAATCCGAACTGATTCCGGTTCCGATTCACATCTCTAATGTAATGTACAAATTTCGAAGTAATATCTGTGATCAGCATCAAAAAATCTATTTGGAACACCAAAAAGCCTGAAGGAAACAAAACCTTTGTTTACCAGTGATACAGGCATGTTAGGGGACTAGAGCCCTGTAACTGGCTAGGCTGCCTTAACTCCTCTTCCTACCTATTTGCCTTCATTTGCTGCAGGGAAACTCATGAGGAACTGTGGGCAGTGTGAGTTACAAATCATAAGTGCTGGAGACATAATTCAGTGATTTTTACCATTCAGAATGTTTACTTCCTCAAAACAAGATTTTTCTGTTCTTAGTTTACATTGGCAAAATGTATTTTGTAAGATTGGTGTTGACTATGCAGCTTAATGGTCTAGAAAGGATGAGTATATGCACTAGTGACAAAGATAGGAGCCTATAGTAGACAGCCAAGAAAAAAAAATTCTCTTAACATAATTATTTATATTTGTTGTTATTTTCTTTTCATATAAGTGATAAGTACTTTTAATATATATAAGTAGTAATATAGATATGGCCTAGCAATGAAATTTATAGCGGAAAAATATTGACTCCAGAAAAAAACACTGTGGTATAATACCTCCTATTGTAATCACTGTGCTTTCCCAGGAGTGACAGCTTTTATTTTTTTTCAACAGTCCAAAGCAACAAGATGAGTATTTTCTTTCTGTAGTCATCTTGAACTAGAGCCACATGAACATAGCTCACAGACTGTGATGTGAAACACTGTGGGGCAGATTTTAAAAGGTACGCGCGCAGCCTACATTTGTGTGTGCTACCCGGCGCGCACAAATGTATGCCTGATTTTATAACATGCACGCGCAGCCGCGCACATGTTATAAAATCAGGGGTCAGCACGTGCAAGTGGGTGCACACTAGTGCAACATGCGCATGCCGAGTCCTCGGGGAGACCAGCTGGCTTTCCCCATTCCCTCTGAGGCCACTCCAAAATTGGTGCGGGGCCTCAGAGGGAACTTTCCTTCCCCCCCCCACCTTCCCTACCTGACCCGCCCCCCCAGCCTGAAACCACACCCCCATACCTTTGTTGTGGAAGTTACACCTGCCAAAGGCAGGTGTAACTTGCGCGCACCGGCCAAGTGCCGGTGCACGATCCCCCGGCCCAACGGTCATACAGAGGCCTCTGTCCCCGCCCCTGCCCCGCCCTGGACCGCCCCGAACCGCACATTTTTTTTTAAATTTTATCTTTATTACATTTTTAACAACTTACAAAGTATCCACTTTGTCATGCAATATGGTTCAGTAACAATTGAAGAAATCCATTTTACCCAATTAACATCTCATAACAGAAATAATATATCATTTGTTATAAACCCGTTAGACCCCTATTTTCTGGGGGGGTGAAGTACATGCAAATTAAAGGAGAATACAGGCAATATTATAATCAAGAAAAGGCGACTATATTAACCGGACATTATTTATAAGCGATTTACCCACTGCTTATTTGCAGGGACACCTTTTTTGCTTCAATAAAGCTCTTGAGCTGGTCGGGTTGGAAAAATATGTAATTATTCCCTTCAAATTTTACCACGCATTTGCAGGGGAATCTTAAAAAAAAAGATGCCCCTACTGCTAACGCTTCCGATTTCAAAGCTAAAAAGTTCTTTCTTTTCACCTGCGTCACTTTAGTTAAATCAGGATAGATCCTCACATTTCCTCCCATAAACATAATTTGGATCTTTTTAAAGTAGGCACGCATGACTTTACCTAAATCAAGCTCATTAAAGAAGTATATTAATAAAGTAGTTCTTTCTACTATTTCAGGCGCAGATGTTTCAAGAAAAGCTGTCAAATTTTCCAAGGCATTAGGAGCCATTTGTATTTGTTGGTTTGTACGAATAGGTAGAAAATATACCTTAACCCAGGGGTGGAGATTGTTCAGGGGGAATTTCCAATACCTCCAGGAAATATCGTTTAATAGTCACTCTCGGCAATTCTCCAACCACCCTTCGAAGCGCACATTTTTTCAAGCCCAGGGACTTACAAGCATCACGGGGCTTTACGCCCGCCACCAGGCCTTTTGAAAATAGGACCGGCGCGCGTAACCCCTCCTGGATTTACACACGTAGGGCTTTGAAAATCTGCCCCTGTGTCTTTCTTACTGCAGAACAAGCTCATCTTCAGTTACACATGCACAGTTGTGCTCGTATGCAGGGAACCTTAGTCACAAGCACATATGCAGCTTCAAACATAATTATATACACATTTGCAACATGTGTCATACATGCATGCACTTGCTCTACCAGGGGCACATAGTAACATCTAGTTCTCACGTAGTCTCAGTGACAAAAATACATGCAACCTTGGTCACAGGAACGCCCACCTAACACCTTACACAGATCAAGTCCTGTGTGAGTAATTCTTCTTCAGTTCTGATTCTTCGACTAAACAGGATTATCCATGGTAAAATTAGAGATTATTGTAATGATTCATTACTTTGTTGATGCCCTACACTGTTTACTGTCATGTATTATTATATTATCTGGTAGAACAGTGAAGTGTATGGGGACACAGTTTATATTAAAGATATAATACAAAATAAAGTACTATAGTATTGCCGGCAGTAAAAAATAGACATATGTTTTCAACTGTTCTGGTGGAAAGTAAATCTGGGTATGGGATGAATAAACATAGTTGGCAGGACTCAAACCTGTGCAGGGAAACCCAAATGGATTTCTAGTCTATCGCCTTAACCACTCGGCCACGACTACATCCCGTCACATGTAACCAAATACCACACTAAGAAAACTCTTGCTAAAAGCATTGTATTTATCATTCATATATCCTCATTCTCTAAGGAAGCTAAAACCTGCTTGAATGCTGCAGAAATGGCTTCGGCACAGTTGTCATCATTTATTAAATGCAAAGATTCTTGAGTAATGTTTGCCAGAAAGAATACTACAGGATCTTAATATATCAGAGTTATCATTCAAGTGCAGTGCTTTTTCCTACAAGGTGCCTTTCCCACTATGGCCACTAGAAATCACAGGGCACTAAGATGAAAGGAAGGCACAGCATTTTCCTTTAGCATTTGGTAGCCCCTTGGAGAAAGATGGGATGAATGTGATACTACATATATTTATATGTCCATCCTATATCTTTTGGGGATAGTTTTCAAAAGGATGTATGCAAAGAAGTGCCGGTTTATGTGCATAAATCAGATTGGAAAGTTATCCATGGGAAAAGGTGGGTTGAGGGTAGTATGGGGGAAAGCATGCACATAGCTGGATGAGGTGCATCATTTTTTTCTGCACTCGCGGTAGATATTCCAGGGATGAAGTAGGGGGTGGTGAAAGCATTTGCATGCATACTTTCAGTTTTCAAAAGTATGTGCGTAAAATGTACATGCAGAAAGTTGCACTAACGTCCCACGCATAACAGATTTGCTTTCTTAATGAGCTGACATCCTAAATCTGTCTCTCTTGTTTACTGAATGGAAGACAGGGAATGGAGTAACATTGTATAGAAGCTTTCAGATCCTAAAGGTGCAGTTACATGATTGAACCCATAACAATTATATCCAGGGTATGTTTGCAAGGACACCCATACATTTTCAAAGAGGGCTTATGTGCATATGTCTGCTTTGAAAATTCAGCCAAGGCTATAATACATGCTGCTGCTAATTATAATCCCTAGAATCTTATGCCCTTTCTCACTCTCCAGTAAAACTTGATTTTTTTTCAAGGCAATACATTATTTACCAGAACAAAATAAAAAACAAATGATGAACATAAAAATCTGATTGCTGTTCTTAGTCACTGTGATCTCTATTCTGCGATGTTCGGAAGTGTGTAATAAAAAATGGTAGCAAGAATAATTCTCTACAGGACAGCTCAGGGAATCTCCTGAGCTGGGCTGAATGTTTTTCAGGTCCGATTTCTGCGGGTCTTTAGCCACTCATGTAGCTGAGGAATTTTGCAGAATTGAGGCCTTAATGATAACAGGTTTGTTAGACTGTGTGTTGGGAAACACCAGCTAATGATCTTTCTTACTAATGACCTAGCCCTTCAGGCAATAAAGCTAGACATCACTAATTAAGACAGAAGCCTGCTGACTTTTACAGCCACACAAAATGAAAGAAGGCATTGGGCTAATAGAAAAGGGCTAAGTCTCTGGAAGGAATATATATGTAAATGAGATATACAACAAATATTTTTTCTTCTTGTGCAGTAGACAATATTATCTGAAAATAATGTAAGAGCTGCACCCCCCCCCCCCAACTCCCAGGCAGCAAAATTTCTTAAAAACAGGACCAGAATGGGGATTCTTCTCTCAGCCGAGCGCACCGTTTAGCGCCCATTTGGCTGCGCCTTTTCGACGCGCGTCTATTACCCCTTATGCTGTAAAGGGTGATAGCACATCGAAAAAGCGTGGCCAAAGCCCCTGAAAACTAATAGCGCTCATCAACATGCAAATGCATGTTGATGAGCGCTATTAGTCACCCGGGATACTGAAAGTAAAATGTGCAGTCAGCGGGTTAGAGAAACAGACGCTCAATTTTCCCGGCGTCCGCTTTCCTAACCCGTGGCTGTCAGCAGGTTCGAAAACCGACGCCTGTAAAATTGTCCCGATGACAGCCCCCTCTACTGCAAATAAGGAGACGCTAGGGACACGCTATTGTCCCTAGCGCCTCCTTATTAGCACAACACCTCATTTAAATAGAGAATCGCGCGCCCAGGAGAGGTGCCTGATTCTGTGTATTCTGTGTAATCAGCCTGTTTCTGTGTATTCTCATGGAAATAGGAAAACCCTCGAGCTCCTCCCATCACTCTCTACTTTATTTGTGACCAAAAAGGAACGGTGCCAGCTGGGGGACCCTCCTACTTCTTTCCTGCCCAAGAAGAGGTAAATTAATTTTTCAGACAGGAAGGAGAGAGGAAGAAGGAAATTTCCCCCAGCTGGAAGTATCATTTTTAGGTCACAGATTATACATTGGGAGAGGGATGAGTTTGGGGTAATTTTATTTTATCCCTGTCAGTGCAGAGGGAGGAAGAGAGAATCCCTGCCTGCTGGCAGGTTTTTAAAACATTTTACAGAACAGACTGCTGGAGGGAAAAGAGATCAGCCTGGGGGGGGGGGGGGGGGGCGGAGGGGAGGGAGGGAGGATTGTCATTACTTTTAGATGGGGCCATGGAGGGAAGGGGGATAGCCAGGAAGGTTCTTTCATTTTGTTTTCAAATGAGGCCATGGGAAGGGGGCAACAGACCCCCCCTCCCGGGATATTTTCATATATTTTTTTTAAATCAAGCAAGGAGGGTTGCCAGGTTAGCTTAAGGCCTGCAGTTTGGCTGACCACAGTTAAGCAGGTAACTTTGGCCTGCCAGCACTGAATATCAGTGCTGACCAGATGAGATTTAACCCTTCTCATGGAAACAGGATCTTTGAAAACTGCCTGCCCTGAGTGCAAAAACTATGCACATAGTGGCAGTACACTTCTAGGTGCAGCGTGTGGAGGCATTCGTTAGAGGTGAAGACTGGGCATGGTTTTCACTTGGGCATGCAAGGAAAAATAGTGGAAACTATCCTCAAGATCAAAATTGTAGAGCATATAGAAAGACATGGTTTAACGGAACACAGTCAACATGGATTTACCCAAGGGAAGTCTTGCCTAACAAACCTGCTTCATTTTTTTGAAGGGGTTAATAAACATGTGGATAAAGGTGAACCGGTAGATGTAGTGTATTTGGATTTTCAGAAGGCGTTTGACAAAGTTCCTCATGAGAGGCTTCTACGAAAACTAAAAAGTCATGGGATAGGATGCGATGCCCTTTCGTGGATTACAAACTGCTTAAAAGACAGGAAACAGAGAGTAGAACTAAATGGTCAATTTTCTCAGTGGAAAAGGGTAAACAGTGGAGTGCCTTATAGAGATGTGAATCGTGTCCTCGATCGTCTTAACGATCGATTTCGGCTGGGAGGGGGAGGGAATCGTATTGTTGCCATTTGGGTGTGTAAACTATCGTGAAAAATCGTTAAAATCGTGAGCCGGTACACTAAACCCCCCTAAAACCCACCCCGACCCTTTAAATTAAATCCCCCACCCTCCCGAACCCCCCCCCCCCAAATGCTTTAAATTACCTGGGGATCCGGCGGTGGTCCAGAACGGCGGCGGTCCGGAACGGCCCCCTCAATAGAATCGTGTTGCCTTCAGCTGGCGCCATTTTTCAAAATGGCCGCCGCAAAATGGCGGCGGCCATAGACAAAAACGATTCGACGGAGGAGGTCGTTCCGGACCCCCGCTGGACTTTTGGCAAGTCTTGTGGGGGTCAGGAGGCCCCCCCAAGCTGGCCAAAAGTTTCCTGGGAGTCCAGTGGGGTTCCGGGAGCGATTTCTTGCCGCGAATCGTTTTCGTACGGAAAATGGCGTCGGCAGGAGATCGACTGCAGGAGGTCGTTCAGCGGGGGTTCCGGACCGCCGCTGAACAACCTCCTGCACTCGATCTCCTGCCGGCGCCATTTTCCGTACGAAAATGATTCGCGGCAAGAAATCGCTCCCGGAACCCCGCTGGACTCCCAGGAAACTTTTGGCCAGCTTGGGGGGGCCTCCTGACCCCCACAAGACTTGCCAAAAGTCCAGCGGGGGTCCGGAACGACCTCCTCCGTCGAATCGTTTTTGTCTATGGCCGCCGCCATTTTGCGGCGGCCATTTTGAAAAATGGCGCCGGCTGAAGACAACACGATTCTATTGAGGGGGCCGTTCCGGACCGCCGTCGTTCTGGACCACCGCCGGATCCCCAGGTAATTTAAAGCATTGGGGGGGTTCGGGAGGGTGGGGGATTTAATTTAAAGGGTCGGGGGTGGGTTTTAGGGGTTTTTAGTGTGCCGGTTTTCCTGCCCTCCCCCTTCCCCCGATTTACGATTTTTTAACGATAAATCGGGGGAATTGGTATTGTATCGTGGCCCTAACGATTTTTTGACGATTTAAAATATATCGGACAATATTTTAAATCGTCAAAAAACGATTCACATCCCTAGTGCCTTAGGGATCTGTACTTGGACCAGTGCTTTTCAATATATATATAAATGATCTGGAAAGGAATACGACGAGTGACGTTATATTTTTTGTGAAGACGTTCGCCGATGTAGGATGGGAAGATTATCCTCTACTAAATGTATTAAGTGTCATCAAGTAATAGGTACTTTGGCACATAGATTATTTTTGTGCCTGGTACTTAGATCTTTTTGGATAAAAGTGATTTCAGTAGTTGCTCAATGTACTGCCTCTTCTATTGTTTGTAAGGGCAAGCTGCTCCTATCTGGTCTAAGAGGAGCCCTTTCTTCTTACAAATTATCCTTAGATAAATTTGGTCACACTGCCGTATTACTGGCATGCCGTACTATTTTAGCTGATTGGATAACACCAGACAAGTCTCCTGACTTGCGGGCCTGGTATGGGTGGCTTGCATTCTCAATGCAAATGGAACAGATGGTTGCCTTAAGGAGTGAGAGAGAAAGAGATTTGATATACCAGTCTTGTTGGTCGGTTTGCTATGATCTACTTCCGTCTGATCTTCAGACTACTTTAAATGTTGCTGGATATCATTCCTCTTGGAGTTGACTGACATTACAATTGGAATTTTGTGGGAGCAGTTGATGACTTATGTGTTTTAAATTTTGAAGGATATATCCCCAGAGTAGGAGGTT
Source organism: Rhinatrema bivittatum (assembly GCF_901001135.1). Taxonomy (NCBI): domain Eukaryota; kingdom Metazoa; phylum Chordata; class Amphibia; order Gymnophiona; family Rhinatrematidae; genus Rhinatrema; species Rhinatrema bivittatum. Next base: position 314,194,652 of record NC_042615.1, on the reverse strand, counting down.
AGGGGGGGGGGGGGGGGAATGGTTGTGAGTACTGTGTGTGTGTTTGTATGGGTTGTGAATGTGTGTATTGGGCTTTGTTCTTATAAATGCTAAAAAGAAGGTATAAGGGGAGCTGTTTGAGCTTATTTTAGTAATGTATATAGTTACTAATTGCTCCTTGTAAGTATTTTATTTGTACTTATGGGGGCGGATTTTAAAAGGCGCGCGAATAGCCTACTTTTGTTTGCGCTCCAGGCGCAAACAAAAGTACGCTGGATTTTAGTAGATACGCGCGGAGCCGCGCATATCTGCTAAAAACCTGGATCGGCGCGCGCAAGGCTATGGATTTTGTATAGCCGGCGCGCACCGAGCCGCGCAGCCTACCCCCGTTCCCTCCAAGGCAGCTCCGAAATCGGAGCGGCCTCGGAGGGAACTTTCCTTTGCCCTCCCCTCACCTTCCCCTCCCTTCCCCTACCTAACCCACCCTCCCGGCCCTGTCTAAACCCCCCCCCTTACCTTTGTCGGGGGATTTACGCCTCCCAGAGGGAGGCGTAAATCCCCGCGCGCCAGCGGGCCTCCTGCGCGCCGGGCCGCGACCTGGGGGCGGGTACGGAGGGTGTGGCCACGCCCCGGGCCCGCCCCCGGAACGCTCCCGACACGCCCCGAAAACGCCGCGCGGTTCGGGCCCGCCCCGACACGCCCCCCCCGACACGCCCCCTCCGAAAACCTCGGGACTTACGCGAGTCCCGGTGCTCTGCGCACGCCGGTAGGCCTATGTAAAATAGGCTTACCGGCGCGCAGGGCCCTGCAGGGCTCTGAAAATCCGCCCCATGATGTTTTAATAAAAATGATTTTGACAAAAAAAAAAAATTTGCGGATGATACAAAATTATTCAGAGTAGTTAAATCACAAGCAGACTGTGATATATTACAGGAGGACCTTGCAAGACTGGAAGATTGGGCATCCAAATGGCAGATGAAATTTAATGTGGACAAGTGCAAGGTGTTGCATATAGGGAAAAATAACCCTTGCTGTAGTTACACGATGTTAGGTTACATATTAGGAGCTACCACCCAAGAAAGAGATCTAGGTGTCATAGTAGATAATACATTGAAATCGTCAGCTCAGTGTGCTGCAGCAGTCAAAAAAGCAAATAGAATGTTAGGAATTATTAAGAAGGGAATGGTTAATAAAACGGAAAATGTCATAATGCCTCTATATTGCTCCATGGTGAGACCACACCTTGAATACTGTGTACAATTCTGGTCGCCGTATCTCAAAAAAGATATAGTTGCAATGGAGAAGGTACAGAGAAGGGCAACCAAAATGATAAAGGGGATGGAACAGCTCCCCTATGAGGAAAGGCTGAAGAGGTTAGGGCTTTTCAGCTTGGAGAAGAGACGGCTGAGGGGGGATATAATAGAGGTCTTTAAGATCATGAGAGGTCTTGAACGAGTAGATGTGACTCGGTTATTTACACTTTCGAATAATAAAAGGAGTAGGGGGCATTCCATGAAGTTAGCAAGTAGCACATTTAAGACTAATTGGAGAAAATTATTTTTCACTCAAAGCACAATAAAGCTCTGGAATTTGTTGCCAGAGGATGTGGTTAGTGCAGTTAGTGTAGCTGGGTTCAAAAAAGGTTTGGATAAGTTCTTGGAAGAGAAGTCCATTAACTGCTATTATTCAAGTTTACTTAGGGAATAGCCACTGCTATTAATTGCATCAGTAGCATGGGATCTTCTTGGTGTTTGGGTAATTGCCAGGTTCTTGTGGACTGATTTGGCCTCTGTTGGAAACAGGATGCTGGGCTTGATGGACCCTTGGTCTGACCCAGGATGGCAATTTCTTATGTTCTTATGTTCTTATACATACATAATGTTACTGGGAAGAGGACCTGCTCATTGCAGGTGCAGATCTGTGTACATGCTTTTTCTGACTCAGTTTTTCAAGGGCAACTTTTCCCTTTGAAAAATGATCTAAAGTATGTGGGTAAAATGTATTTGAAGACTTTGCCCTTCTGCACACAATTTGTAAATTGCCCTCTTAGTGGAAATTAGTGGAAGACGGAGATCAGTTGGAGATCCAACCATCTGAGCAGCCTTAGGAAAGTGATAAATGTGCTGGTCTATTCCACAGGGGCCACATATAAAGAGAGTGGCTTGGCAGCAGTATATCCCAACCAGAATGGGTATCTTTAGACTCACATCCAGGATCTAAGGCAATCTCAATGGGTGGGCCAACAGTATGTCACCTGGAGCATCAAAGGGTCCTGGGAAAAAGTTTTCATTCATCTTGAAGGAGACAAACTATCTGTCCAGTGAGTATCAAATGATTTCTTTGGAGTGCTTTTTCAGGTCCTTGTCCAGTCTAATTTCACCCTGTACACTGACAGGTTGGACAGTTTAGAAACAATGACATAGGATTCTTGGGCTCAACCAATTAGCAAATTTGCAGTTGTCTTGGATTTTAGAGGTTCATATTCTTTGGATCCTGGGCTCAACACCTGTGTTTCCACATGAGCTTCATATCAGGCTTTGTTGTTGGCATTCTGCTTGCCAGCTACTTGCACTACCGCTTGATATGTAGAGTTGAATTGCTTTTTCAGATTTTTATTGTATTTTAAGTGAACCACAGTAGTGACTGGGTGTCATCCCAAAACACACATTAATAGGTAGAGTAATGCTTCTCTTCCAAACATAAGATAGTAGGGGTAGTACCTGGTGACATCATTCATGGTACAACTGTATGGGGCGGATTTTAAGAGCCCTGCTCGCTTAAATCCGCCCAAAACCGGGCGGATTTAGGCGAGCAGGGCCCTGCGCACCGGGAAGCCTATTTTACATAGGCCTACCGGCGCGCGCAGAGCCCCGGGACTCGCGTAAGTCCCGGGGTTCTCCGAGGGGGGCGTGTCGGGGGCGTGTCGGGGGCGGGCCCGGTCGTCGCGGCGTTTCGGGGGCGTGTCGGCAGCATTTTGGGGGCGGGTACGGGGGCGTGGCTACGGCCCGGGGCGGTCCGGGGGCGTGGCCACGCCCTCCGTACCCGCCCCCAAGTTGCTGCCCGGCGCGCAGGAGGCCCGCTCGCGCGCGGGGATTTACGCCTCCCGGAGGGAGGCGTAAATCCCCGGAGAAAGGTAAGGGGGAGGTGTAGACAGGGCCGGGCGGGTGGGTTAGGTAGAGGAAGGGAGGGGAAGGTGAGGGGAGGGCATTAGAGGATTCCCTCCAAGGTCGCTCCGATTTCGGAGCGGCCTTGGAGGGAACGGGGGTAGGCTGCGCGGCTCGGTGCGCGCTGGCTATACAAAATCCATAGCCTTGCGCACGCCGATCCAGGTTTTTAGTAGATACGTGCGGCTCCGCGCGTATCTACTAAAATCCAGCGTACTTTTGTTTGCGCCTGGAGCGCAAACAAAAGTAGGCTATTCGCGCTCCTTTTAAAATCCGCCCCAATGTGTTTACCAGTCAACTCACATGTTGACTCCACTGCTGTTTTTGCTTATGGTTCAAAGTTCTCAACATGTTCATAAATGTTCTATTGAATCAGACTGGCTGCATATCTCCCTGTGAATGATAAGGAATGGTGCATGATATTTTTATTATAAACACCAAAAGTGCACATAAAGTTCACTTGGTCAAAGTTCTCACGCAAAAATTATTTTTATTACTTCAACATGGTTACTCCTGACAGTTGAATGCAATGTTTAACAACAGTCCCCGACACGGACCCGTGTTTCGCCAGTCCGGCTGCTTCGGGGGGATTTTTGAACAACAATCTGTGTCATAAGATATTTTGTATGGAGTCCTGAACTGGAGCATGCATGGAGTGCACCCTCGCTCCAGTGTTTTCCTGGCATGATATTTTTATGCTACAAACTTGAAGCATTTCTTTAATTAACAATCTTTCAAATTCTCAGCCCTAGTCTGAGAGAATCTGACTCGGAAGGCTATAGTACACAAAATTCTGGTTCCACGGCAGTTTGGAAGTGGTGGTTGTTCTCTGATCCTTAGTGGGGAAAACTTGGGCATATTTGGTAAAATGATCAGTGACCACTAATATGTTACAGATGCTTCAGCTGTCATTCTCCAGCAAGAGAAAGTCAATGCACACTAAATCCTTGGGACTTTTACTGGTGATGGTGGTCAGTGCTGCAGCTCTCATGGGGAAGGTTTTTTTCTTCATGGACTTTCCATAAGTTTTGCCTAGGACTTCACTTCAGATGACAACCAGGGCCAGTATAACCGGTCTTCACTAAAGCATTCATTCAATTTCAAGATGTCCTGTATCATCATGCAGACTGTACAGGACACACCTTTGAAACATCTGTGGCAACACTAGCTGTTTCCTTGACTTGGAAATCAGATCCTGTATGACCCAATAGAGCAGGTCATTTCTCAACACCAGACAGTTCCACTCTCTAAAAAGAAACATCATGTCTGGATGCTTTGAGGAGACAGAGGTGGCAAGTCAACTTCATTCAAGCCTTTCCAGACCCCAATTGAATCTCAATCCAATGACAACCTTAGTCAGACATTCCTAGAACATTGTAAATAATTGCTTTTTCTGTTAATCTCCTTTAGCCTTTCCTTCTTCACCCAGTTTTGAACATCCATGTTTTATTGTAACTTCATAGTTTCTCTTCACCAGTTACTGTTTATTTTATTTTCATTTTACACCCCCTGTTAAATGTAAACCAACATGATGTGATTCCTATCTTGAATGCCGGTATATAAAAACACTAAATAAATAAATAAATAAATAAATAAAATAAATAAATAAATAAGTCAACGCTACATTTTAGCTTTCCACACTTCTGATATAAGATCATCCTCCTGGTTGCCCTGCAAATCAGACTTGCACAGGGATTTTAAACTATCCCCATGCAGAGAGATGACATTCATATAAGCCACTGGAAAAAATGCTGCTGACATTCCTAATAAGGTGTCCACTTCTGTCACCTGAATCTGTTGGCACAATGTCTTGATTCTATCTTAAGACACTTGCACCCATGGCTCAGCAGACTCCCCTTTGTAGGTTCTACATGAGAGCACGTCAGCATCAATGTTCCTGGTTGGTACTTCATACTAAAATCATACATGGCTAAGGCTACCAACTATCTGAGCCCAGTACCATTCAACTTGGCTCTAGCTAATACACAGGTCATAGGATTGTTGTCTGTGCACATCAAAAACTTTGCCCCATAGAGATAATCATGGAACTCATCTACTACAGCCCACTTTAATGCAAAAAAATGTAGATGATGTGTTGGATACTTCCTCTCAGCCTCAGACAACTTCTGGCTAGAAAACACTACAGTCCTCAATCTCTCAGGTAATCCAGGCCATCTAGGCTAGCATTTGCATAGAGTATATATGGTAAACTGATGTCAACAAAAGCAAACATCGGAGCATGTGTCAAGCTGTAGATGACCTTCTTAAATGATTGCTCTCACTCCTTCGTCCACTTTGTCCCAAAAGGTTCAGATAGCTTTAAATAGGGGATAGTGGATTTTGGCAGCTGGACTCCCTTTTTCCTTTCCAGAAGTAACCTCTTGTGAGGTCTGTCAATGAATATATGATAGTAGAGTAGTTTTAGAACCAGAAAATAACTTAGAGCCCTAAGGTCAGTGAGTCTGTTCCACGTGGTAACTGCTGCAATCTTATTGGGATCTATAGCAATTCCTTCGTTTGCTGCAATCGTATTGGGATCTATAGCAATTCCTTCGTTTGCTACAATGTGTCCCATATACTTCTCCTGTTGTAAACAAAACTGACATTTATCTAGGGAGTACTTGAGCCCTTGAGCCTCAAGATGATCTAAAGTCTTCATAAGCCAGAATCTCATGGTCCTGGTAATTTCTTCCGAACATGATGAGGTCACCCAGATACACTAGTACTTCCATGAGGTTTATATCACCTGCAATTTTTTTCCATGAGTCAATGGTACATACTAAGAGTTCCTGTGATGCTTTGGGGCATCTGCTCAAACTAGTAGAACTCCAGCAGGCAAATGAAGGCAGTTTTCTACTTGTCAATCTCTTTCATGGGCATTTGGTAGTACCCATTTCTTAAATCCAATAGTGAGAACTACTTGTGCCCTATCAGACAGTTAAGGAACTCATCTATCCACAGAAGTGTCTACTGATCAAGAATGGTAATCTGTTCAATGTTCGCTAGTTAATGTATATACTAATGGCCCTATTCTTCTAAGCTACCTCTATTGGAGATGCATAAGGGCTTCTTTATTCTTTGATGATGCCTGCATCTATAATGCCTGAAAATGTTTCCTGACATCTTCAGTGTCCCAAATGCTAGGCAATGTGACCTTTTATGGAAAGGATGTGCATAATGGAGGGGAACAGGATTCTCCAGTACCTTTTCCAACCCTACATTTCATTCATGGATCTAGAATACTCAGCACCATTTGGACAGCTAGTGAATCAATCAGGGCTTCCACTGCTGTGAGATTGGGGAATCAACAAAGTTAAATAAAGTTGGATCAGTCTTGGTCTTATTGGGCTCACAGCAAGTGTCCACACTGTATATACAAGTTACCTCAGAACCTGCTGGTAAGATTATCTCCTTCTTGAATGTATTCCAGATTCAGATTGGCAACCATTTGTGCATCATTGTAGAGGCTGATAAAATTCCTCATTGGACCAATAATTTCCTGACATGACTGGAACATCTAGAGGTATAGAGCAGTAGTGGCTATTGTCCTACCAGTGGGCTAAGCACTAATTGGTAGGGGTGTGCATTCGTTTTGAACTTAAATGTAAAACGCAACTTATTTTTTTTTTTAACTTAAAAAAGTGATGAGGCGTAAACGATCGGATTTCCAACTTATTCAACTTATTCAACATAGTCGGTGCCGCGTCACTCCGACGTGGCGCTGACGTCACGTGATTCCTCTCGGGTTCGCTCCCGGACCCCTCGTTGGGCCACAAAAGGAACTTTTGGCCAGCTTGGGGGGGCCCCCAAGCTGGCCAAAAGTGCCTTTTGGGCACAACGAGGGGTCCGGGAGCGGACCCGCGGGGAATCACGTGACGCCGCCCTCACGTGCTCCTTGCAAAGGAGTTCAGAAATGGCGTCCTGACCCCGCTGGACCACCAGGGAGTTTTGGTAAGTCTTGGGGGGGGGGGGGGGATTAAGGCGGGTGAGGGGTTTAAATTTTATTTGCACATATGGACATAGACTCAACTTATGGAATTCTCCATATGTCCATATTGACCGCAAATGACCCCCCCCCCCCCCTTTCGACTTATGGACTTAAACTTTTGGTCTGCACATCCCTACTAATTGGCAGGTAATAGTTGTCACAGTCTTGATAGTCAACTTCAAAAGCTCATTAGAAACATTCTGCACTGGCCCCAGATCTTCTTTAAACACCTGTGTTTAACTCCTCTCTGCCTTTCAATAGGCCTTTCACTACAAAGGATGAATGTTGAGGACATGATCTTATTTGGATCCCACCAGTTCTTTATACTTTAGGGATAACCACCCAAATAGGCTGGCATTAGTTCCAATTATGAGGAGTGTGTTGTCCTGCCCCTTGGATTCAGGGCACACCACAACCATCACTGGAACAGTTTACTCAAGTTCCATTACATCTTCAGGGAACTCTACAGCCACAATAGCATAGCCTTGATAGGGATATCTTGTATCACTCAGTAACTAGATGGTTAATCCCTCTATTGGATGTATAGATAGGTGCCTCAGATGTACTTCATAGCAGTGGTTGAATGTTATAGTGATATGTGACTCACTGTACAATAAAGCTTTCATAAGGTAGTCGTCCACCTTCATAGTCACGGTAGGCCTGAGCCCAATCAGTCTCTTTGGAAGGTTACTGTTACGCTTGGGCTCCGGTCAGGAGGCGTGAACACCACCCAGCAGGGTGGCTCCAGGTGGAGAGAGACAGGAAGCTAGAAACAGTGTCTGGTTCCAGGCTGGGTCAAGGCAGGCAGCAATAAGCAGTGTCTAGTTCAGGCTGGGTCAGAGCAGGCGGCAAGGAGCAGAGTCTAAGTTCAGGCTGGGTCAGGGCAGGCGGCAATGAGCAGAGTCTAAGTTCAGGCTGGGTCGGGGCAGGCGGCAATGAGCAGAGTCTAAGTTCAGGCTGGGTCAGGGCAGGCGGCAATGAGCAGAGTCTAAGTTCAGGCTGGGTCAGGGCACAGTAAGCAGGGCAAGGCAGGTCAGAAGGCCCGTAGGCCACACACACACAGAAGGCCCGTAGGCCACACACCATAAGCGGGGCAAGGCAGGTCAGAAGGCCCGTAGGCTCCACACACACAGACAGAAGGCCCGTAGGCCACACACCATAAGCAGAGCAGGGCAGGTCAGAAGGCCCGTAGGCCACACACACACAGAAGGCCCGTAGGCCACACACCATAAGCAGAGCAGGGCATATCAGAAGGCCCGTAGGCCACACACACACAGAAGGCCCGTAGGCCACACACCATAAGCAGAGCAGGCAGGTCAGAAGGCCCGTAGGCCACACATACACAGAAGGCCCGTAGGCCACACACCGTAGTCAGGGCAAGCAGGTCAGAAGGCCCGTAGGCCACACACACACAGAAGGCCCGTAGGCCACACACCATAAGCAGAGCAGGGCAGGTCAGAAGGCCCGTAGGCCACACACACACAGAAGGCCCGTAGGCCACACACCATAAGCAGAGCAGGCAGGTCAGAAGGCCCGTAGGCCACACATACACAGAAGGCCCGTAGGCCACACACCGTAGTCAGGGCAAGCAGGTCAGAAGGCCCATAGGCCACACATACACAGAAGGCCCGTAGGCCACACACCGTAAGCAGAGCAGGCAGGTCAGAAGGCCCGTAGGCCACACATACACAGAAGGCCCGTAGGCCACACACCGTAGTCAGGGCAAGCAGGTCAGAAGGCCCATAGGCCACACATACACAGAAGGCCCGTAGGCCACACACCGAAAGCAGAGCAGGCAGGTCAGAAGGCCCGTAGGCCAGGTGAGAACAGCGAGGAAGGAGGCCCGAAGGCCGCGCAAGGCAAGGCAAGGAAAGGCCCGAAGGCCGCGCAGGGCAAGGCAAGGAAAGGCCCGAAGGCCGCGCAAGGCTAGAGCAGGGAGCCCAGGTGAGCTCGATGCCGAAGCCTCGAGGCAACTGTCAGGCAGGGTTATAAGGACACACCCAGAGCACAGAGTGGACAGATAAGATGGACTGGGCCTGTCCGGAAAGCCAGCACTAGAGGGACCCCTGGTGGTGAGGCGGTTGCACTGCAGCCAAAACTGTAACAGTACCCCCTCCTCAAGGCCTCCCCCTCCTCCTGGGTCCCATCTTAGCAGGGGGTACTCAAAGATGAAATCTGGCCCCTCCGAGGGCAACAACAGCTGGAGCCATTCAACAGGCTCAGATGGCTGAGTTAGAAAGTCTGTTAGTGGTACCGGTTTGAGCCCCTCCGGGGGTGGCAGCAGGACCGGTTTAGCAGGCTCTTCTCGGGGTAGTGCAGCAGGTTCGGGCCCCTCTCGGGATGAAACAGCAGGCTGGAACACCTCTCCGGGCATTGTAGCAGGATCGGACCCCTCTCGGGGCGATGAAGCAGGCTTGGCCCCCTCTTGGGGTGATGCAGCAGGCTTGGCCCCCTCCTGGGGCGATGTAGCAGGCTTGGCCCCCTCCTGGGGTGATGCAGCAGGCTTGGCCCCCTCTTGGGGCGATGTAGCAGGCTTGGCCCCCTCTTGGGGCGATGTAGCAGGCTTGGCCCCCTCTTGGGGCGATGCAGCAGGCTTGGTCCCCTCTTGTGGCGATGTAGCAGGCTTGGCCCCCTCCTGGGGTGATGCAGCAGGCTTGGCCCCCTCTTGGGGCGATGTAGCAGGCTTGGCCCCCTCTTGGGGCGATGCAGCAGGCTTGGCCCCCTCTTGGGGCGATGCAGCAGGCTTGGCCCCCTCTTGGGGCGATGCAGCAGGCTTGGCCCCCTCTTGGGGCGATGTAGCAGGCTTGGCCTCCCCCTGGGGTGATGAAACAGGCTCAGATGGCAGAGCAGCAAGGTTTGAAGCAGTGCACATAGAAGACTCAAGTAGCACTGCTGTGGGCTTGATACCTCGAGCCACACTCTGAGGTTCCTTATTTTGTTTCTGGAGGAGCAGTTTAGAGAAGGCACAGGCAGTTCTAGGACGTCTAGGGAATGTGCTCGTTAGTGTCTCAACAGCAGCTGTGGGCAGCAGAGCCCTGCTAGAGTTAATCAACTCTCTCCGTTTGAGAGAAACCTGTTCCTGAGGCTCTAGCACTGGTGTCACAGAAGCCTTCTTGGCCAGGTAAGTCCTGGGTTTTTCTATCCACAAACTGCCAGCAAAAATGTCTGTTTTAGTTGAGCCAGAAACAGAATACTGGTTAGGAGAGCTGATAGCTTTTTTTAATGGCACAGCTGGTCCTAGAGCAGAACACCGGGGGCAGGGTTTGCCTGGTGGTAACAAACACGGAAGACAGGAGCATTTCCACCACCCTGGTTTAGGAGCCAGACAGTTCAAACATTCCTGATAGACAGAGACATTTTTCTTGTTGCAATTATTGCATGACCAGTGTTCCTGACTAACAAGTTCACAGGCTAGACAGTTCTGATAGCTTGGATAATTCAAAGTCTGACAGGAATTGCAGGTATAAAACTTTAAAGAAGGAGGCATCTTGAATTAGTGAAAAAGTTGACTCACCGGCAGGACACAGACCTATCTCTTCCCCTGGAAATTTGATGGCTTCGGCATACTGTTACGCTTGGGCTCCGGTCAGGAGGCGTGAACACCACCCAGCAGGGTGGCTCCAGGTGGAGAGAGACAGGAAGCTAGAAACAGTGTCTGGTTCCAGGCTGGGTCAAGGCAGGCAGCAATAAGCAGTGTCTAGTTCAGGCTGGGTCAGAGCAGGCGGCAAGGAGCAGAGTCTAAGTTCAGGATGGGTCAGGGCAGGCAGCAATGAGCAGAGTCTAAGTTCAGGCTGGGTCGGGGCAGGCGGCAACGAGCAGAGTCTAAGTTCAGGCTGGGTCAGGGCAGGCGGCAATGAGCAGAGTCTAAGTTCAGGCTGGGTCAGGGCACAGTAAGCAGGGCAAGGCAGGTCAGAAGGCCCGTAGGCCACACACACACAGAAGGCCCGTAGGCCACACACCATAAGCGGGGCAAGGCAGGTCAGAAGGCCCGTAGGTTCCACACACACAGACAGAAGGCCCGTAGGCCACACACCATAAGCAGAGCAGGGCAGGTCAGAAGGCCCGTAGGCCACACACACACAGAAGGCCCGTAGGCCACACACCATAAGCAGAGCAGAGCAGGGCATATCAGAAGGCCCGTAGGCCACACACACACAGAAGGCCCGTAGGCCACACACCATAAGCAGAGCAGGGCAGGTCAGAAGGCCCGTAGGCCACACACACACAGAAGGCCCGTAGGCCACACACCATAAGCAGAGCAGGCAGGTCAGAAGGCCCGTAGGCCACACATACACAGAAGGCCCGTAGGCCACACACCGTAGTCAGGGCAAGCAGGTCAGAAGGCCCATAGGCCACACATACACAGAAGGCCCGTAGGCCACACACCGTAAGCAGAGCAGGCAGGTCAGAAGGCCCGTAGGCCACACATACACAGAAGGCCCGTAGGCCACACACCGTAGTCAGGGCAAGCAGGTCAGAAGGCCCATAGGCCACACATACACAGAAGGCCCGTAGGCCACACACCGTAAGCAGAGCAGGCAGGTCAGAAGGCCCGTAGGCCAGGTGAGAACAGCGAGGAAGGAGGCCCGAAGGCCGCGCAAGGCAAGGCAAGGAAAGGCCCGAAGGCCGCGCAGGGCAAGGCAAGGAAAGGCCCGAAGGCCGCGCAAGGCTAGAGCAGGGAGCCCAGGTGAGCTCGATGCCGAAGCCCCGAGGCAACTGTCAGGCAGGGTTATAAGGACACACCCAGAGCACAGAGTGGACAGATAAGATGGACTGGGCCTGTCCGGAAAGCCAGCACTAGAGGGACCCCTGGTGGTGAGGCGGTTGCACTGCAGCCAAAACTGTAACAGTTAGGACTTATTGAGACAGAATTGGTTGGGTGTTACATTGTAGGGTCTTTGTTGCTCCTTCACTAAGTCCCTCTGAAATTTCCCAGGGGATGTGCAGGGAGGGTTAGCTTTTGCAACACCAACTGTACATCTTCTGAATTCCTTCAGGATTTTGCCATGTGACCACCCTTGACATACTTGTAACAGAAGCCTGCACCAGGTGACTCTGGCTCAGTAGAATGGCAAACTGCCTGATTCAATTGAGTCCTCTCAGTGCCCCTCAAGATATGGAATGGCTAACCAGAAAATTGGTCCTGGCATGGGCCTTAATGCCATTTTCAAGGCAGCAACATCTTGATGCAGTTCAATAGCTGGGGCCAATCCTCAACCCAGCACGGGCCCTTGTGAAAGAGGAGGGGCAGAAGTGTATTGTGCTCTCAATAAAGCTACTTCCTTTTGCAACTTATTAATTGACTCTGTCGGCCAGGATACTTCAGGAAACGTGGCAGAGATTCTAGCTGGGGGCTCCAGAGATTGCTCGTTTCCTACCAGTGCTTGGCTGGCTGCTTCCTGATCCTCTTCATCATGAATCTCTTTTAACAGCTGAAGGAAGCCAGATGGATTTCCCTTCCTTTCGTGGATCTGCAAGTGTACAATTAGCTGGCTGGAGTGTGGTGTATCTCTCACCAATTGCTCCAGTTTCTTTCAAACTCCTTGATTCATTTTCCCTGGTGCCAAGGGTAATTAGTAGCTGAACACTCCAAGGCTCAGTAAAACAAGTCTGAAACATTACCCAAATACCCAGTTTGATTTCCTGTCCAAGTTCCAAGTCTAGGTATAGTGTAAACAAGTGGGGGATAGGGAGGAAAATTTTAAGTACTGGGTCACATTAGCTTTAGCTTTAGTCTAGAGTATATATTTGCAGCAGAGAATAGTACAAATCATAGTAGTCAAAATGATTTCAGCTATGAAATGTTGCTTTATACATTTTTCTACTATTATTATTACTATTACACCTTGTTTATTTGGCAATTTACAATGAAAGTATTTCTGATAGTATTCGATTATTGTCATGCTTGAGATATTTACCTTTTTTGCTGGCATTTACAGTCTATCAGCGTTCACAGTTATGTATTTCAGTATTATTGGATCTAACTTCGCTGATTTGTTCTGACTGAATGTGTTCTACTGACTTTCATAAATAAAAAACTACTTTCAGCCTTAAAAATGCCACTTCTGCACTTTCCTCTCTGTGATGCTGCATCATAATGTTTGACATTTGATCTTCTTTCAAACTGAAAGCAGTGTAAGAAAGCACTTTGGGTTTTTGGACCAAAAACTTCAGAGAATTATAATGTCAGATAAGATCAAACACTTGTTTCATCTCAGTAATTTTGTCTGATTCTGTAAGCTGTATTTGGGTAGAAGAGGCAATGTGCATCCATAATATAAAGCTATTGGTAGGAACCAGGGCTGAAAAGCAAGAGTAAAATCCTCAAACCAAAACAGCAGAAGTTTGCAGCCATCATTGTAGAAGGTCGTTTCATTTTTAGTCAGTAAAATAAATTTTGGTAATGTATTTGTAGTTCCATGGCTTTATTAAAAAGAAAGAAATATGTATCTTAAATTCAGTAATGGTACATGTATTTTTTAGTTTGTTGTACTCTGCACCAACCAGAGATCTCTCTGAGTGGGTGGTTAATAAGAAAGAATAAATTTATTTATTTATTTATTTATTTAAAATCTTTGCTATACCGTCGTTTAGTAGAATACCGTCACAACGGTTTACATATAGGCACATATAGTAAATTGTACATGCAACTGTTCCTATTATTAGTAATGGAGGTGCCTGATGATCTCGGTAACATCGTTTCATAGTAATGGCTAAGAGTTTAGTGATGATTAATCTGACCTGTGACTTAAGATAAAGACTGTTAAATTATACATTTAATTTAAAAGGTGCAATAGACAAAACCATGACGTACATACATAAAATGTGCTAGTGCTATATGAAGATTTTATGTGTACAGCTTTCAGTGTTTTTCTCTTTCTCGCTCTCTTTGTGGAAAGGCTTCTCTAAAGAGCCATGTCTTTAAGCTCTTTTTGAAAGTCTTGAAATCTCTCTGTAGTCTTATCTCTATGGGCAAGGTGTTCCATAGTAACGGTCCGGCCAATGATAGTGCTCTTTCTCTGACTTGAGTTTTGCAGTTTTTACTGAGGGGATGGTTAGGAGGGCTTTGTTGGCGGATCTCAGGTTTCTGTTAGGGACGTGGACATGGAGTGCTGTGTTTAGCCATTCAGCTTTTTCGTCATGGATTAGTTTATGTATAGTGCAAAGGGTTTTATATTTTACCCTGTATTCAATTGGCAGCCAGCGTAGATCAGCTAGTGTTTCAGTTATATGATCTCTTTTTCTTTTTCCTGTCAAAACTCTTGCGGCTGAGTTTTGGAGTATTTGGAGTAGTCTTAATATCATGTACGGTAATCCTAATAGTAAGGCATTACAGTAGTCAGTGCTGGCAAATATTAAAACTTGTAGGACAGTTCGGAAGTTAGTTTGATTTAGTAACGGTTTAAGTTTCCTGAGGACCATTAGTTTGGCATATCCTTCTTTGACTTTTAATGATATGTGTTGTTTGAGGCTAAGTTCTGTGTCTATTATTACACCGAGGTTCTGTACTTTCTCGGCTATTCCAATTTTCTGATTGTTTTTTAGTAGGATCGGGGATTGGATGACTGTCATGTTTTTTCGTTCAAGATGGAGGAATTCAGTTTTCTCTATGTTGATGACTAGCTCCATTTGGTTTAGTAGCTGTTTAATAATGTCAAGGTATATGATTGCTAGGTTTAGTGTGTTTTCCAGTGAGTCTTCGATTGGTAGTAAAATCTGAATATCATTGGCATATATTTAGTGTATGATACCCAGTCCAGCTAGGAGATGGCACAGTGGAAGTAGGTAGATATTAAAGAGTGTAGCTGAGAGTGCTGATCCTTGTGGTATGCCAGTTACTAGGGATGTGAATCGTTTTTTGACGATTTAAAATATCGTCCGATATATTTTAAATCGTCAAAAATCGTTAGGGCCACGATACAATACCAATTCCCCCGATTTATCGTTAAAAAATCGTAAATCGGGGGAAGGGGGAGGGCAGGAAAACCGGCACACTAAAACCCCCTAAAACCCACCCCCGACCATTTAAATTAAATCCCCCACCCTCCCGAACCCCCCCCCCCCCCAATGCTTTAAATTACCTGGGGATCCGGCGGTGGTCCAGAACAGCGGCGGTCCGGAACTGCCCCCTCAATAGAATCGTGTTGTCTTCAGCCGGCACCATTTTTCAAAATGGCCGCCGCAAAATGGCGGCGGCCATAGACAAAAACGATTCGACGGAGGAGGTCGTTCCGGACCCCCGCTGGACTTTTGGCAAGTCTTGTGGGGGTCAGGAGGCCCCCCCAAGCTGGCCAAAAGTTTCCTGGGTGTCCAGCGGGGTTCCGGGAGCGATTTCTTGCCGCAAATCGTTTTTGTACGGAAAATGGTGCCGGCAGGAGATCGAGTGCAGGAGGTCGTTCAGCGGCGGTCCGGAACCCCCGCTGAACGACCTCCTGCAGTCGATCTCCTGCCGGCGCCATTTTCCGTACGAAAACGATTCGCGGCAAGAAATCGCTCCCGGAACCCCGCTGGACTCCCAGGAAACTTTTGGCCAGCTTGGGGGGGCCTCCTGACCCCCACAAGACTTGCCAAAAGTCCAGCGGGGGTCCGGAACGACCTCCTCCGTCGAATCGTTTTTGTCTATGGCCGCCGCCATTTTGCGGCGGCCATTTTGAAAAATGGCGCCGGCTGAAGACAACACGATTCTATTGAGGGGGCCGTTCCGGACCGCCGCCGTTCTGGACCACCGCCGGATCCCCAGGTAATTTAAAGCATTTGGGGGGGGTTCGGGAGGGTGGGGGATTTAATTTAAAGAGTCGGGGTGGGTTTTAGGGGGGTTTAGTGTGCTGTCTCATGATTTTAACGATTTTTCACGATAGTTTACACACCCAAACGGCAACAATACGATTCCCTCCCCCTCCCAGCCAAAATTGATCGTTAAGACGATCGAGGACACGATTCACATCTCTACCAGTTACTAGATTTATTTTCTCTGACAATGCGTTTTTTATTTGAACTTGATAATATCTGTTACTTAGGTTTGATCTGAACCAGGCTTTAGTTTTTTCCTTTAATCCAGTTTCATCGAGTCTATTTAGCAGTATGTCATGATTTACTGTGTCAAAGGCAGATGATAGGTCGAGCATTAGGAGGATGTAATGTTTCCCACTGTCAAAGCCTCTCATGCTATCAGTCAATAAGAGTAGTAAGGTTTCTGTGCTGTAATGTTTGCGAAATCCGTGCTGTGAAGGGTAGAGTATATTATTGTTGTCAAGGTGTTCAGCTAGTTGTTTCTGGACGACTTTTTCTATTAATTTTGCTATTAGTGGAAGATTTGATACTGGTCTGTAGTTACTCAGTATAAGTGGGTCACTGTTTTTTTTCTTTATAATTGGTTTAATTATTGCTCCTTTTAGGTTATCTGGAAGGGATCCTTCCTCTAAGGAGAGGTTTATGATTTTTGTTAATGTGGGGGTGACTATGTTGGCTAGTTTTTTTATGTCGTTTGTTGGTATGGTGTTAATTACATGTGGGGCTGGGTTTATCTTTTTTAACATGGTTTCAACTTCAGGTTCTGTTATTTCTTCAAATGTGGACCAATGTGTACTGTCTCTTATGTGCATTTTGATTTCTTGTTTTGTTGTGTTTGAAATTTTGTTTTTGAGGTTTCTAATTTTGTCATTGAAGTATTGAGCTATTTTGTTGCATTTGTTTTCAGGTAACTCTGTGGGAGCTTCTGTTGTGTCATTGGTAAGGTTTTTTACTATGGTGAATAATGTTCTAGGATTATTTGAAAATTTTTCGATTTTTGTTCTATAGTATTGTTTTTTTGTCTCAAGGATTGTTTTTTTGTAGTAGGCTAGGTGTTTTCTATATCTAGTTAGGTTTTCATTAGTTTTGTGTTTTTTTCCAGTCTTTTTCTTTTTTTCTCAGATTTTGCTTGATTTCTTTTATTTTTTGGTTGTACCATGGGTTTGTTTGTTTAGGTTCTTTGATGAGGGTGTGTTTTATTGGGTTGATTTCATCTGCTAGTTTGTTCATCGTTTCTATCCATGTATTTGTTGCTGAGTGTCCATCTTTAAACTCAGATTCTTTTAGTTCTTCGTCTAGTTTGTTTCTTAAGGTTTCAATGTTAAATGGCGGTCGGTATTTAAATTCTATTGGTTTTATTTTGTGTTTTGGTTGGGGTCTTATATATTTAATGGTGGACTGTATTAAAAAATGGTCGGACCATGGGATTTGTGAATAGTTTGTTTTAATGTGTTCTAAGAAGTTACTATTTATGAATGTCAGGTCAAGGGAGTGCCTGCTTTGTGTGTTGGATTGTCAGTAATTAATGTGAACCCTAGGGCTGTCATTATGTCCATTAAGGTTCGACAGGTGTTTGATAAAGGGTGTACGTCCATATGTAAGTTGAAATCTCCTAACACTATTTATTTATTTTTTTTATTTATGAACTTTTAATATACCGATATTCGTGAGTCACATCATACCGGTTCACAATAAACTCATGGAGAGAAGGGAAATAGAAATTACAAATAACCGGGAGAGGGGAAGGGGAGCAGCGGAGGAACAGGGAGAGAGTGGGGGTAGGGAGAAAGCAAGCGCCAAAGGGGGCGTGAAAAGCAAGAGTAGGAGAGAAGGAGATAGAAATGGATAGGAACTGAAGTAACAGTTTTAAACAATATCCTTACTGGGATAACAGCATCAACAATAGCCCACTATACAACTGGGATAACAGCATCAACAATAGCCCACTATACAACAAAACCCACTATTGTGGGTTTTATTGTATTTAAGTGTGTTGTAAAGAATTCTATTAGTGGTGATATATTTAGTTCAAGGAGGCTTGGAGGGCAGTAAATGAGACATATTTGTATGTTAAGTGTTTCAAACATAGCAATTTCATGGCTCGCTGGGGGTATTATGGGTAGGAGCTTACATTTAAGTTTTTTTCAGCTATTAGTAGGAGACCGCCTCCTCTTTTGTTTGCTCTGGGAATTGAGAATACATCATAGTTCTTGTGCGCTATTTGGTTTTTTAAAACTGTGTCAGATTTTTTTAGCCAGGATTCTGTTATTGAAATGAAGTTAGGTTTGATGTCATAGAGTAGATCTGTGATTATTGGGAATTTTTTGTTTATGGCTTGTGCATTTACTAGTAGGAAGGTGACCATTAGTAGGTTTAAATCTCCATTGCTTATGTTTTTTGTTCTTTTGATTTGTATTAGGTTGTTTGTATTTGTTTGTAAAGTGTTTGGTGCTTTGTATTTTATTTTGTCTTTGTAGTTTTTCGTGTCTTTTCTGCTGTACCTACCTTTGTTTAGGCAGACTCTAATTGTTTGTGTTATCTTTTCTTCTCTTCCATTCTCCATGTTTGGTGATCCGTGGTTGTTCAGCAAGAGTTTCCTGTTCTCTGGGAGTTCTCGGGGTGTACGAAGGGGCGTACAAAGGGGGCTGCCCCTTTGTTGCGCCCCTTCGGCGTGCGGCGCCTCCGGTCAGGCTCCGATTTTAAATGCCTCCCCCTTGGTGCACTTCCGACGTCATGACGTCAGCAGCGACGCCAAAGGGGAGGGGCGCGGGCAGCTCTTCTGGCTCCGTCGGGGCTGTGCGATCTGGGGCCTCGGCATCTGTAAGAAAGGAAAAAAGGAACAAGGAGGGAGGGAGAGAGAGAGAGAGAGAGGAGAGACAGGAGAGAAAGGATGGACAGGTTAGTAAGCGCGATTCTTTCCGAGGGGCTTGGTGGCTGTGAGGGAGGAGAGAGAGGGAGACGCTGTGCTTGATTGGGCCTCGATGTCAGTTGAGGCAGTCGTGCGGTAGCACTGCTCTGCCTCCGGTCCGGCTCCGATTTTAAATGCCTCCCCCTTGGTGCACTTCCGATGTTCTGACGTCAGCAGCGACGCCAAAGGGGAGGGGCGCGGGCAGCTCTTCTGGGTCCATCGGGGCTGTGTGATCCGGGGCCTCGGCATCTGTAAGAAAGGAAAAAAGGAACAAGGAGGGAGGGAGCGAGAGAGAGGGAGAGATAGAGAGAGGAGAGACGGGAGAGAAAGGAAGGACAGGTTAGTAAGCGCAGTTCTTTCCGAGGGGCTTGGTGGCTGTGAGGGAGGAGTGAAAGGAAGATGCTGCGCTTGATTGGGCCTCGATGTCAGCTGAGGCAGTCGTGCCTCACTTGTAAATTTAAGCATTTATATGAAACAACCCAAACAATACATCTTGGGCCAAATGTACAAAATTTTTTCCCATATAAATAGGGGATTTTGAAACAGACCGCATAGCAGTAAAAGTCTGAGTGTACATTATGGGGCAGATTTTTAAAAATTACGCGTGCGCATACTTTTGTTCTCACAACCGGTGCAAACAAAAGTACGCCGGATTTTAAAAGATACGCGCGTAGCCACATGTATATTTTAATATCCGGGGTCGGCGTGCACAAGAATGCGCAAAATTGGCAGCCTGTACGTGCTGGGCCGCGCAACCTGCCTCTGTTCCCTCCGAGGCCACTCCAAAATTGGAGCGGCCTCGGAAGGAACTTTTTTTTTGTCCTCCCACCACCTTTCCCTCCCTTCCCCTATCTAACCCACCCCCCAGCCCTAACTAAATCCCCCTCCCCTACCTTATTTTGTTGTTACGCCTGCATCTGGCAGGCGCAACTTGCGCGCATCGCTGGCTCCCTGCCCTGGCACAGGCCGCTGTGCCGGAGCACTTGGCCCCGCCCCCGGACCGCCGTCACGCCTCCGGCCCCTCCCATGGACAGCCGCCATGCCCCCGGACATGCCCTCAAATGCCGCGCCACCCCCGACATGCCCCCCAACACGCCCCCAAGCAAAGCCCCAGGACTTATGTGCGACCAGGGGCTTTGTGCGCACCAGCGGCCAATGCAAAATAGGCGCGCCGGCGCGCAAGTGACCTGTACGCTTAAATCCGGCAAGATTTATGCGCGCAGGGCTTTTAAAATCTACCCCTATATGCACAGACTTTACCGAATATTTTCAAAGGGAACATACACGCATAAGTTTGCTCTCAAATTACTCGAGTAATTGGCTGAACACGGTACCTATACACTCACTTAAAGTTACATTTCTTCGAAGTGCATGTTTTTTAAAATAAAAAAAGTACTGTGTATAAGTGCCTCTCTGCTCCAGCTCCAGTCCTGCTTGACTCTGCTTAGTTTGCATAAAAGTACATGCACAACCATGTTATGTGCATACTTTTACATACACACAGCCTTGGGTTATTTTAGTACAGCTATTTATCTATATAAAACTGGGGTTCATGTTTGAAAACTACCCTAAAATGGAAACACCTTTAGATACATCTAATTCAGATTGTCTCTAAAAAAGGGCTATGCATAATGCAACTTATATCAGTCAGGATTTTGAGTTGGCATAAAGTGTAAGGTGAATTTTAAAAGAGATGCAGTCTCATAAAAAAGCAGAAGCATGAATAAGTAGTGCTTAGTCATTCTGGGGCTACTTTATAAACCTCGCACATAGGCATGCAAGTTCCAATAAGCAAATAATATTGACAATGTAAATAAAGGGTGGATTTGGAATGGGTCATAGGTATTCTGGGACAGGGATAACATATATGTGCGTAAGTTGCAATTTTTATATTTTGCGAACACAGTGCATGTAGAGCTCAATCCTGTGCATATTTACTTCTCCTATTTATCAAGTGGAAGTCTGATTAAAACTATTTATATCCAAATACAGGACTGAATGAGCGGTCTGGGTAAACTAGGGGAAGTGCAGGTTAAAGAACCGAGGGAGTGTGGGGGGTTTTTGATGACCTACATATAAACTGGTCAAACTGGTGGACTAACTAGTAAAACTGGTCATTTCTTTCACACGCGCATGTTACAAAATTAGCTCACTTGTACATGTAAAAGCCAATAATTCATAAGGAAAATGTGTGTGTAGCAGTTGATCATGTAAATGCTTAAAATAAGGAGCATACATGTGCTAGGCTTATTTTATATAATATGCGTTCACTTGCACCGCCAATATAAGATTGCTGCATTTGTGGCCGCACACCCATATATGTGCACATATGGGCACATGTGTGCTTGTTTAAAAATTACCATCCCTATGCATATTAACTTCATTCAGGCCTGTTGTATGGAAAATGTCTTCATTCACCTTGGAAACTATACATTGTTTAAGACATTTAGAGACTGGTCAATTCAAAATGTATGATCTACAGGATTTGTGATTTGCCCTGATTTTTTGTCTAACACTGTGATATTTATATAAAGTAATTTAAATCAAAGATACATAGTTCAAATTATGGAATTCTAAGAGTATGTTGTGGCCAAAATGTATTAAATACCTAAAATAAGCCAAATCAAACTAAATATTTTGGTCTTCATTTAATAGATATAAGTGGGAAAAAATTTACAATTAAAATTAAAAATTGGACTTCCAAGTTACCCCTTGAATATGCTGGATTTGGCCTAAATACGCTAAACAATGATTCATGTCACATCAAAAGAAACTGGAACTTTCCAGCACTAGAGCGTCTCATGATTTACTTATTCTAATCAAGAAACCTGTTTTATCAAAAGTTATATTCATTTCTAAGTATAAGAGCTTTAATAAATTGGGATCCAAAAAATAGCCTCCAAATTTATGTAAGAAAAGTAAGTGTCAGTCAGTATCAGTATTGCAAGCAAAACCTTATATAACTGAAGGATTCTGGTAGAAATCAGAAAAATGTAATTTCTTCATTAGAAATAGCTCTATCATTAATACTTGTACAATCAATAGATATTTACACTTTTCATATGTCACAATTAGTTTATATTCCTCTACAGTTAGATCATCTTTTACCTTATGATGAAATCCAATTCCTAAATATTACTGTTTTTTCATTCATTCCTTTGATCTAGTTCTGCAAATATACCCCTCTGCCTTAGAAATGGAAGTTAAGATACAAATTACAAAAAGTACCCATGATAGCATACTAATGTACAATACCACATGCAAAAATGCCAAATACCGTGCATAAACTCCTTTGTAAATTTCAGCATATGCTGTTTGACATTTTTACGTGTGTTATTTTTTGTTTGTGACTCCATTCATAAAACTAATGCAAAATCACTAATGAGCTGAGAAATCAAGCAAATCATTTCATTAGCAATTCAGCAAAAGCTAAATTTTGCATGAAAAATTGCACAAATGTGACATTAGCTACACCTCAGTGAGGGGCAGTTAAGATTTTTTTTACATGGAAGTCACTGTGGGAGCCATTTGATAGTACACAAATGGCCTTAGACTATTAGAAAACATGATGCAACATCAGTCCATTCCAGCAAAGACTTACCGTAAGTGGGTTAGTAGTAGAGCATCCCCTATTTAATAAGTGTGAGTTTCTATCTCACTTTTTCTCTCTCATTGACCTAGTCTCCTATTATTTTTTAAACAATTAGCACAGAAATATAAAAACAGATAATATGATAGCAGGTAAGGACCATATATGCATAAAGTCAATCCAATTTAATTTTTTAGTTGATTGTAATCAGGACTTTAATTAATGATTTGTTTTTCTACTGAATTAAGATTTGTGATCACAGAAAGTATTGACTTCAATCAGCCCTTTTCTAATAATTTGTGTTGAAATTATTGACTTCTTCTTGATCATTGCTACACCTGTCCTTGTAGTCAACTAGAAACTCATCATCCCTTGAATCCAAGTAAGCTTTCTGAATTTCTCCAGAGTACCCAACAATGATAGTATAGGCACTTTGATAAATAAAAGCTGTTCCGCCCAGTGCAGCAAACAACATAACCACAAGCAATTACTCATAACACTGCCTACAGTTTAAATTCTCTCTATGAGTAAACTCTGGTTGGTGGAGCATCTTTCCTTGCCAGTAAATAAGATAATTTACAGTGTGCTAGTAATCCTATAAATATTCTACTATACAAGCACTTGCCTGGTATATTATATATACACACAAACACACAGCCATCCATATTCAGCACTGTTTGTCTGGCTATGTTCGTACTTAGCTGGACAAAAGATGGGGTAAGAAAATTCCACTGTACTATAAAATAGCTGGGTATATTCAGCAGCACGTGTGGCTGCTAAATATCCCAACAAAATTAGCCTGATACGTTTATCTGAACTCTGGAATGCATTTATATACTCTCTCTCTATGTATATATACATATATGTATGTATATATATATATATATATATATATATATATATATATATATATATATATATTTATAGGTTATATTACTCTCTTAATTAATTCTGGTGAGGTAGTCGCATTGAAAACAATGATGACTTAAAGGGACTCCAATACCTCTAATCATTCACAATCAATATTTTCCCGACAAAAATATTTTTATGGATTTGAATGACCTCATACCGGGCTCAGATGTACATAATAGCACTGTCATTTGCCGCTACACACAGACTAGCATAATTGTTTGCTACTGCCAAGGTATTTTAATCATTGGTCATCAAATATTTTTTTTTGTGATGAATTTTACTTAATGTGTCACTTTTATCTTCACACAATTATGTCGATAATTTTCATTTTTTCTATCTTCATGCAATCATTTCTTTAATTTTTCAAGCTACTTAGCTTTGTCGAAGAAAAACTGTGGACCCAGTGTGAACAGTGTGTACAGAGCTCTTTTTCAAAAACTGCCCAACACAGTCCATGTTTCGGCTGAAACCTTCTTCATGGGGCCATATATCTGTGAGAGTACACAATATATTGTAAAAATTTCAGTGAAAGACGTTTTTGCATAGCACATTTGCAGAAGAACTAATGTGTAACTTGTTTCAGCGTCTGTTGATCGGCCATCAGGTAATGTGTTTCTTCTACCGGAGGGGGCCGCACATGCGCCATTTTAAAGGGCTCTTAACCAATGTGAAGTTACCCCGTAAGATGAAATGCTGACGTCACTTTCTGTCAAAATGGAATCGCTCATTAAAGTATAGAATACCACTCGACTGATGCATTTAAACCAGCGGGGTGGACGCAATTAAAGCTAAATATCCATCTCTGCTCATGGAAATTAAGTAATGTTTGTGGATCACCCCCCCTACTAGACATTACAATTTTGTTTGTGATCCGCCATTTCAAATCCACAAATGCATGAGCAAACTGTAAACAATGTGCAACTATTGGTGCCTGCATTTTATTTGTAGTAATACAGCTACGATGTTCCGTTAATCTTGTTCTTATTGATCACTTAGTTCTTCCAACATAATATTTATTGCATGGGCAGATTTTTAAATAAATAACCTGTGATGATGTACAGTCAGAATATGATTTTGCTGTATAAATATTGCCTGCTAGATCTGTCCAAGATGGTCCTGCCATCATTGCATTTTGTGGGTAAATAAAAATAAAGAAAGAAAACACCATGCATTTTTTTTTCTTTTTTCAAAAGGTGCACTGTATAATAATAATAATAATAATAATAATAAATGCATACAGAACCTGCACCTGACCCTTCCCCTTTATTACCCAATTCAACCCCGACCACCCTAGCCCACCTCCTGAGCCCCCTCTGCATTCATCAAAACATACTGGTGGTCTATAGGGAGCTGGCTGCTGCCTTTAGGGTAAAAAGGGCAGTGCCATTTTGGCTATCATGTGACAGGGGCTACCTGCTAGGGGCAAAGGCCAGCTGGATGGTGTAAGGGTTGGGTGTGGCTTCTGGAGAAATTATTGTTTTTCCTGTTTCAGGAAAACTAAAAAAGAAAAAATCCAGTGATGGATTCGAAATGGCCCACCCCCAGAATGATATATAAAATGCAACAAAAATGTTTAGGGTACCACCCCTAACACATATATACTTACACACACAGGACAGTAACTTTCAAAGGGGTGTGGGCACACATTGATGTGTGTGCGCTGGTGCACACCCAGGGACAAGGCTATTTTATAACATGCCTGCACATATGCAGGCATGTTATAAAATACACTCAGTGCATGCACATATGCACCCAATTTTAAATGGGCGCACGCCTAGCTTCATAAATCCTGTTTCTACCACGTCAGGGTATTTTATAAAGGGTATGTGTCCACGCCATAGTTAGTTTCACCAGTTCTCCACCAGTTCACCCTCTGGTTGAATAGCCTTCATTCCCCCCCAGTTACCCCAGACCCTTTTAAACCCATCAGAAATAACTGGTGTTTTTTTTAAGTTTTTAAGTTACACTTCCTCCATTGCAAAAGTAAACTTACACAGCACTGGACCTGGCCAGGGGCTTAAGTATTTACATGCCCATCTCTTTGGCCCTCCCTGGAACATCCGTGCCACACCCACACCATGCCTCTTTTTGAATCTCGGCGAGATGTGTGTGCATGCATCTCGAAACTTTGAAAATACGGTGGGCATGTGTAAGCTTGACTTGTGCACGAACCCCCTAATTTTGGCACATGCCGGGCTTTTAAACTCCTCTCTGCATACAGTCAGCATATAATATAAATTATTCATTGCATTCACTTATTCAGTATTTTTTGAAGGTTAGTAATGGATGTACATCCAACGAACTGCTAAAGCTCTCACGGAAAAGTGTGCCATCCACAACATAATAATCACATATTTTGTTCCCTGAGCTAAGAATAACAATCCAGATGTATAGAGCTTCTTCTTGTCAGAAAAATAGAAGTAGGAATGCTACTTCTGGGCTTCCTGTCCAAAAGGATTGCCATCTGCTTCACATATCTCTCTGAACATGCACAAATTATAATATTGGAATGATGTCCCTCCACCAGGTTGTCTTTTTGATATTATTTGGACATGTTTTATTTTTGTAAAATTCCTTTTGTAGTAAATCACTGTTTGTCTCGCATTTCAGCATGCTATCGCTATAACAGACAGAAAGAGCACAATCTGTTTTGGACTCCTGAGGCAACACAGCGGTGTTAAAACAGGTCCAATATAGGGTCCTTACACGTTTCATTTGTGGGTAGTATTACACTATCTTTGCAATGAAATTTGCAGAAATGCATTTAAAATTATCTTAATAATATGTTTGGATGTTGAGTATGCGATTAAATTGATTATAGAAATAAAAATCTTTACTGAAAAAGGCGTAAGGACTAGATTATACTAAATATTATTTTTCCCATTCTGTGTGCCTATGCGATTAAAGTTTACTATGTTGGTCCCTAGTTTGATTCTTGGAACATGCTCAGTTTTATTTTCTCACAAATCTTGTAGCATTTTTAAAATGGAACATTCACTTTTTTTTTTGTAGAGAAGATTATTTCTTTACATGTTTTGCAATTTAATAACAGAGCCCCCGTTTATCAATGCTACATTCTGCTCAAGGATCAGACCTCCCACTTCACCACAAAAGATAGGCTCTGCAACCACAAACACAGTTTAATAGTTTAATTCACCATCTTTTTTGAAAGTGATGAAGAAATGGCAGAACATGTCAGTTATTCCATGCCCTACATTTAAAAGGAAATTTAGCATAATATATTCCTAATAGTGTCAATGCCATAAGTTCTTATATTGCTTGCTCCCTCTGTCTAATGCTGCTTCTGATTTCCATTTTAGAAAATGTCAGATTGCTCTCTGACTTCTAATGGATAATAGGAGACTGAGATGGATACATAAAACTACATTCATTATTGAATTTAAACACATTATGATGAAACTGCATGGATTTTAACTGCTCCCAGTGTGGCATACATTATAATAACCCGTACGTGAGCAGAGTTATGAAGCACTATTCTGTCCCAAACTTCCTTCACACCTTAGCTTGAATTAATTTAAAACACAAAAAAATGTTCAAAAGAACTAGAAACATTACAAAGGAAGTAGTTTGGCCTTTCAGTTGACACTATTACTAGAACAAGGCTACTTGCCCAGGCTTGTCAGTTCCAACTACTGACTGTGTGGGTAAGCAAAGGCAATTAATGCACCTACTGAGAATTCTCAAACCTGTAAACGTGGAGAGCTTATAAAAATGTGCAAATGAAGTTTTATTTAAAAAACAAATCCACAAGTTTCATGTTTACAACATTCATCTTAGTAGTAATGTTATGTCATATTGCAATATTCTACAGGACATTTGGTCATAATTATAACATTTATTTACAATAAACCTGACTAACAGTAATTACTGGAAAAATATTGTTAGAACTAGAAAACTGGTTTATATCATACTTACCAATCAAGACTTCAATAACGATAAATTCTAGTCAAGATCTTTGACATTCTACAACTGCAAAATGGAGGAAAATCCTTGATCTGGACAGGGCGTAATAGATAGAGGCATATGGAATAGAGCATGCCATTTTGTTTGAAAAGAGTAAAGGTTTGGTTCTGCCTAATCAAGATAGTGCACAAGTGGACCCATTTCCAGAAATATTTAGGAAGTTTGAAATATTTTCTCATGCTCTCAAAAAGAGAGTTTGTAGTATTTCCCTAATGTTTTTTTTCTGTTAAGTAATAATATTGAGGGACTACAATGGGAATAACCTCCATATTTTATTTATTTATTTTTAATTTTTATATACCGATGTTCCTGTATAGAATACATATCGCACTGGTTTACAGAGAATTGAACTGTCACCTCAGGGGCGGATACATTGAAACAAGGTTGAAATTAAACTTACAGATAACAAGTGGGATGCAATTCAAAACATGATTAGTTAAAATAAGGTACAAATCAAAACATATTTACAGTGGGATTGGTGGACCAGCGACTGTAAGTCTCGATTCATCAGCTCTTAGCTCTCAGGGAACGCTTGGCTAAATAGCCAAGTCTTTAGCTTTTTTTTGAATACTAAGAGGCAGGGTTCTTGTCGGAGGTCCGGAGGGAGCGAGTTCCAAAGTGAGGGACCAGATGTGGAAAGTGCGCGTTTCCTAAGTGAGGTTTTGGCCGGCTGGGTGTGTAGCATATCCTTGTACGCTCTTCTGATGGGTCTCTTGGTGATGTGCTGCTGAAGTTGGAAGGTTAGGTTGAGGGGGGAGATGTTGTGTAAGGCCTTATGGATCATCATGAGGGCTTTGAAGAGTATCCTGAATTTAATTGGCAGCCAGTGAAGGTTCTGGAGGATAGGGGTATTGTGTTCCCTTTTGTTAGTGTTTGTGAGGATCCTGGCCATCGCATTCTGGACCATTTGAAGAGGTTTGATTGTGCTGGCTGGTAGGCCAAGAAGGAGTGAGTTGCAGTAGTTCAGTTTCGGGAAGATGATAGATTGTAGTACCAGGCAGAAATCTCGGAAGTGCAGAAGTGGTTTTAATTTTTTTAATACTTGCAATTTAAAGAAGCATTCCTTGGTGGTGTTGTTTACGAATTTGCTTAGGTTGAGTTGGTTGTCTAGTAGCACACCAAGGTCTCTTACATGCGTTGTGTGGTTGATAGATGTGAAGGAGAGTTGGGAAGTGATTGGGAGGTTAAGCGGAATGCAGTTGTCTGGGGCTATTAGAAGGATTTCGGTTTTGTTGGTGTTAAGGACGAGGTTGAAGCTAGTGAGTAGGTTGTTGATTGCAGTAAGGCAGTTATTCCAATGAGACCATGTTTTGTGGAGAGATTCAGCTATGGGAATGAGGATCTGTATGTCATCCGTGTATAAGAAGTGAGTTAGCTTGAGGTTGGTTAGTAGATGGCAGAGTGGGAGGAGGTAGATATTGAATAGTGTGGGTGACAGGGATGATCCTTGGGGTACTCCCAGATTTGATCTGATTGGGTGTGACTCTTTGTTGTTGATCCTGACTTTGTAGAACCTGTTTTCAAGGAATGATTTGAACCAATTGAACGCCGAACCTGTGATGCCGATATCTCCTAGACGCTGTAGAAGGGAGGTGTGGTTCACGGTGTCGAACGCTGCGGAGAGGTCCAGAAGTGCAAGTAGGAATAGTTGACCTTTTTCCAGGTTAAGGAGGATGGTATCCGAGAACGAGGCTAGTAGTGATTCGGTGTTCAGGGCTTTTCGGAATCCGAATTGATTTGGGGTGAGGATGTCATTTTCTTCTAAGTATTTGGATAGTTGTCTGTTTACTATCTTCTCCATGAGTTTGGCGATCATTGGAAGGTTAGCTATGGGGCGATAGTTGGCTGGGTCTGAGGGTGGCAGGTTGGGTTTTTTTAGGAGAGGCTTGAGCATAGCAAGCTTGAGTTGGTCTGGGACAAGTCCATGAGACAGTGAGCAGTTTATGATGTCTACTACTGGTTTGGCAATGATGTTTGGGATGGAGAAAAGCAGGTTGGACGGTATGTGATCTAAAGGATGAGACGAAGGTTTCAGCTTCTTCAGGATGTTTTCTATTTCTAATGCGGATGTCAGCTCGAAGGTGGCAAGGGTAGCTGGGGTTGAATTTTGTTGCTGGAGGGTTGAGTGCGCGAGTTGGGGACCGGTGGGGGATAAGAAAATAGGATGAGGAGAGGGCCCCTTGAGGGGTGCGACGAGGGTGGCTATTTTTCTCTCGAAGTATTCCGCCAGTTCATTGGCCTTGTTGGTAGCTTGGTCGTCAGGGATGAGGGGAGTAGCTGGTTTTGTGAGGGCTTAAACATAGGAAAACAATGCTCTGGAGTCAAAGATAAAGTGGTGGATCTTTTTAGAGAAGAATTCTTTCTTGGTCCTGTTGATGACATTTCTGTAGGCGTTTAGGCAGGTTTTGTAGGCCGAGAGTGTTGTTGTGGAAGGGTTTTTACGCCACCTGTGTTCTTTACATCTGAGCTCTTGTTTGAGCGACTTCAGCTCGGGGGTGAACCAGGGTTTCCTGTTGTCCTTCATTTCATTTTCATTTCATTTATTAAAATTTATTAATCGCCTAACACTTAAAAAGGCCTAGGCGATATACAAAAGTACATACATATTACAACATAAAACCATACATTGCAGACAAGTGTTAGTTTCACAGAAACCAAAACAGTACTAGATATTATTAGTACATATAATGTTGTAAACATCTCTACAGTTCTATAACTAAAATCTCAAGCATAACATATCATTTTTATTACAAAAGGCAGAATAGTGATGACCATCCCACTTATTTACCATTAAATGCAAAGTGAAGCAGATGTTCCTTCAAAGCTGTTTTAAACTTTCTAATTTCATCGAGAGATCTAAGATCAAAAGGAAGGAGATTCCATACAGTAGGTGCCACTTATCCGGATGGAGTGTTTTCGTGGTCATGGGGCACACTTGATCTGCGACTTTGTTGGTGATGTTGATCCAAGAAGTAGTAGCAGTGTTGACATCCGAGAGGTCAAGGTGAACTAGATTCTTGGAGAGATGCGAGCTGAGGAGTTCTCCGGAGCAAGGTTTCCTGATGGATACTGAGGTTAAATGGGTTGCTTGGGGAGGGTGCTCCTTGATCTCTAGAACTGTGGAGATGATTTGGTGGTCCGTCCAAGGGACTAGTGAGCATGTTGGGTTGGGGTGGGGCGATATTCCTTCATTTATGAAAATCAGGTCTAACTTGTGACCTGCTTTGTGAGTAGGGTTGTTGACGATTTGTCTGAATCCCATATGGCTGAGTGTGGTGAGTAGGGTTTCACAATTTGTGGAGCATGGTTGAGCGTCGACATGAAGGTTGAAGTCTCCCATCAAGATGGCTGGTTTTTCATTATTGAGGTGTTTTATGGTGAGTTTGATGATGGGGGAGGGGTCTGCTTCAAGAATTCCTGGAGGGGCGTAGATTAGTCCAATTTGGAGGTGTTTTGATTTGAAGAGGGCAAATTCCAGGTTGGCTGAGGCATTTGTGAACTGTAGGGTAAGGCCTAGCCCTCTTTTGGCTGCCAGGAACAGCCCTCCTCCTCTTTATTTGAGCCTGAGAATAGAGAGGAGGTCGTAGTCCTGAGTAGGAAGCTGGTTTATTAATATTGTGTCTGTGGTTTTTAACCAGGTTTCTGTGATAGCACAGATGTCTGGTTTAGTTTCTGACAGGAAGTCGTTGAGTATGTGCATTTTCCTGGTGATGGATTGCGCATTGAATAAGGTCAGTGAGAATAATGCCAGGCCGAGAATTTGATTGACTGGGGAAGTCATGATGGGAATGAGCCTCTGTTGGCGATTGAGTGAGTATAGGGTTTCAGGAGTCTCGTCAAGTGGTTGTAAATTATGGAAATGGTGAAGGGACGCTTCCTGGCTAGACGAGAGCGAGGAGAGTCAGGCAGATAGAGTAGGGGTGGTTGGGGAGGGGCTGTGGTGGGCGGCTGGGCATGGTTCCTTACTTGATTGTTGGCTTGCGAGGGGATAAAGGAGTGTGAATCTGGAGCCACTGAGATGGGTTGTTGGGAGATAGAGGTAACAGATAAATGTTGAGCTAAATGTGTAGGAAGAGGCTTCTCTCTGGGCGGCACGAAGGGGCGCACAAAGGGGCCTGCTCCTTTGTCGCGCTCCTTAGGCGCCGCGTGCCAAGCGTCGCACGCCGAGGAGCCACAAAGGATTTAAAGGCCAATCGGGGCTGTCCCCCGATTGGCTGGTCGTCGTGGGCGTCTGCACGCTGGATGGCTGCCGCCGCAGAGAGGAGGAAGACCAGTAGAAGAGCATCAGCGGAGGGAGGAAGGGGCTGCCTCGTGGTCGGCGTTGGAGGCAGTCGTGGGTAAGTGCAAATTAACAGGCCTTACCCCGGCGGGTCTCCAGCGCCGATCGTGCAGGCCCTGCACTGCTCTACGGCTCCTTTTCCTCCTGCTGCTTCTTGCTGAAGAGGGCTCTGTCCGGGAGCCGCGAAGGATTTAAAGGCCAATTGGGGCTGTTCCCCAATTGGATGGTCATCGTGGGCGTCTGCGCACTGGATGGCTGCCGCCACAGAGAGGAGGAGGACTGGCAGAAGTGTGTCAGCGGAGGGAGGAAGGAGCTGCCTCGTGGTTGGCGTTGGAGGCGGTCGCAGGTAAGTGCAAATTAACAGGCCTTACCCCGGCGGGTCTCCAGTGCCGATCGCACAGGCCCTGCACTGCTCTATGGCTCCTTTTCCTCCTGCTGCTTCTTGCTGAAGACATCACACCTATGCACACAATTCCACTCCTTCATAGACACCAGCTGGCACCATTTTTGTAGGTCAGGCTGATCCACTCTGGATTTTATTCTATTGTACCCGTGAGGTAAAATCAGGAATAGATTAGCCTGTCCTGAAAAAATGGAGCTAGTGGGCGTTCATTCATTCACCTCACATTGTGAAATTAATCTGCCAAATTTCTGGCAGCCACAATCCATGAATGCCTGGTGCAGGAGTAATCTCTTCAGTTGCTGTTGGTAGCCACATACATCCATTTAAATCTCACCCTTCCATTTCCCTTTTTCTTTTCTATTTCCTTTCCCTCCCTTCCCAAGTGCCTTCAGCCAGGTTCTTCCT
This sequence comes from Rhinatrema bivittatum, assembly GCF_901001135.1. Lineage (NCBI taxonomy): Eukaryota > Metazoa > Chordata > Amphibia > Gymnophiona > Rhinatrematidae > Rhinatrema > Rhinatrema bivittatum. The sequence continues at coordinate 314,162,251 of NC_042615.1, read as the reverse complement.
CTACCTGCTTCATCTTCCTGCCTATCCCCTACTTCTTCTTTCTTTTCTCTTTTTCTTGTTTTTCTGCCTCAACCTAAATACTAGACCCCCTCTCTTGCCATCCTTTTCATCCCTCCTTCACATTAACTGTTATACTTTTTTCTTTTTAACCACTGACTTCCATTCCTCTCCCACATCTCTTCTATCCTTTTTGTCTCCCATGGTCCAGTGTTTTTGCCTCTCTACTCCCCCAATTATTCTAATCTGCATAACTTCCCTCATACCATCTTATCACCCACTGTTTTGTGTTTCTTCTCCTAATAATTGTCTTTCCACTGGTTTCCTTTTCCCTCTCTTAATTACTTCCTTACTATCCTCCTCTTTTTCCACATCTACCTATACTTGTGCTTACACCCCTCAATTTGATAGGGTTGTCAACTGGTTCAATATTTACAGCACATGTGATCCAGTCCCAGCTTCACCCCATTGCAGTGGTTCTCAGCTGGTGTGTTGCAATACACCAGTATGTCGCCAAGCACATGCAGGTGTGTCACACACTTCCCGGTCCCCCGCTGACCCAGCTGCTCCCCCTTCCCAAGCAAAATAGGTCCTACGCCCGGGCTTAAAATGATGATAGCCCGGGCGGAACGCGGCAGGACAGCTGGAGTCAGCGGCACCGGCATGCTCTCTTCTTCCCGCCCCCCTGCGGCCCAGAAGTGGAAGTGGTGAGCAGCAGGAAGAAGAGATCATGGTAGTGAGGGCAGCTTTGGCCCAAAGAAGAGAAGAGAGGCGCAACCTGAGAAATGAGCAGCATGGCTCGGAGAAAAACTAAAAACAATGTCAACTCACGCGGCCGATGGGACTCCTTTCTCCGCGAGGGCTGAAAGTGAAGGAGGATGCTGCTGCCTTTAGGGTTGGAAGTGGAAGAGGCTGCTGCTGTTGCTATTCGGGGAGGGGGAGAGTGAGTGAATGAGCAAGCATATGTGTTTGAGATACTGTGTGTGTGGGTGTGTGTGTGTGTGTGTGTGTGTGTGTATGTGTGTGAGTGAGACAGCACGTATTTGAATGATTAAGCATATGTGAAAGAGAGTATGTGTGTGATTGAGAGCCTGTGTGTGAGAGATAGCAATAATGTAAGTATATGACTGAGAATCTGTGGGGCAGATTTTAAAACATCTTATAACATGCGTGCACAGCTGCACGCATGTTATAAGATCTGGGGTCGGCGCGCGCAAGGGGGTGCACACTAGTGCACCTTGCGCACGCCGAGCCCTAGGGGAGCCCTGATGGCTTTCTCCATTCCCTCCAAGGCCGCTCTGATTTCGGAGCGGCCTTGGAGGGAACTTTCCTTCTGCCCCCCACCTTCCTCTCCCTTCCCCTGTCTAACTGCTGTGTTCATGCCTGTTTTCGCCCTCGCTCCACCCTCTCTACCTTTGTGGCGACTCCCTTCGGGTCTGACGGACAGATTCTGCTGCGGCTTCTCCTCGCCGCTTGGCCCTGGAATCCCCAGGTTGGCCTGACGCTGCGGATCTGCCATGTTCCTGATGACATAAGGGCACGCGCGCTCGCTCCAGAGTTTGTACCGGCAAGGGCGCGAACCTCGGGGATGTCCCCCCGAAGTGATGTCATCCACTTCCAACTTAAAAGGTCTTTGCTTGCAACTACGAATCGAGTTACCAAGGGGAAATCTTTCTCCGCTGCTCTGCCTCCACAAACTTATCAAGGGGTACCCGCTCCTCGGGGGCCCTGCTCTCTCTTTTTGATTTCAGATTGCTAAGACGGGATCCGGTACTTGCTCCTCGAGGGCCTACGTCCCTGAATGCTCAGAAGACTCCTTATTGCCTGGAAACGATCGCAGATGTGAACACTGTGAGTTCTAATACAGATAGGAATCGGTACTCACTCCACGAGGGCCCATGTTCCTAAAACCCTTCATAGACTCTCTTCTATCTCAGAAGCTATCGCATACCTATATCCTGTGATTTACTATTACAGATTGCAGCTAGGAATCGGTACTCACTCCACGAGGGCCCATGTTCCTAAAACCCTTCTCAGACTCTCTTCTATTCCAGAAGCCATCTCATACATAGATATTGTGAGTTATTATTCCAGACTGCATATAGGAACCAGTACTGTCCTACGGCTCCTGTTCCTGATTATACTGAAGACTCTCTGTTGTATAGAAGCCATTACAGATATCTACAATTGTGAGTGTACCATCTACTACTGGTTATGTATCCAGCATACTCTGTCTACTCACTACCTATAGTCTCTCTCTACAGCTCAACAATCCAGAGATCGCATTTCCAGTATCTGAGGGACTTCAACCCTGCCGAGCACATAAGCTCACTACTGCCACCTCTGGTGGTTCTACTTCCTGTCTAATGAAGAACTATCTGTGTTTGTCTCCATACTCCAGCCTAGCCAGTGGTGCCTCTCAGGATATCCTCCTGGGGGCGCTGTCATCTGCCATCAGCCCAAAGATTCACCAATTTCCATTGTTTATTCCTTACACTACTACAGTGGTATCATACAGACTGCCACTCTGTGGGAGCCAACCCACTACAGATTATTAACCCCGCCTAAGGAGTATTACAACTTGCTAGCTCCTCCCCTTGGGGAAGCAGCATTGAACAGATTGCTAACTCCTCCCTTCTTGAGGAGTAGATCTATAACAGATTGCTAACTCCACCCTCCTGGTGGGTGATCCATAACAAATCGCCAGCTCCTTCCCTCTGGAGGAGCTGATCCATAACAGATTGCTAACTCCTCCCCTTTGGGGGAGATGGTCGATAACACTAACACCCCCACCCCCAGCCCTACCTAAATCCCCCCCTTACCTTTAGTTTGTTATTTATGCCTGCCTCTGGCAGGCATAACTTGCGCACACCAGCCAGCTGCCAGCGCGCAATCCCCCAGCACGGACGCTGTGCCAGAGGCCTCGGTCCCACCCCCACCCCACCCCTTTCACAAAGCCCTGAGACATGCGCGCGTCGCTGGGCCTATGCAAAATAGGCTCGGTGCGCGTAACCCTTTTAAAATCTGCCCCGTATGTGTAAGTTTTTGATTGGAAGAAAGATCCATCTGAAGCAAATAGGATAAAACATAAGCATTGTCAAGTTAAGTGTAAAACATTGATAAGACAGGCAAAGAGAGAATTTGAAATGAAGTTGGCCATAGAGGCAAAAACTCATCATAAAAACTTTTTTAAATATATCTGAAGCAAGAAACCTGTGAGGGAGTCAGTTGGACCATTAGATGACCGAGGGGTTAAAGGGGCTCTTAGGGATGATAAGGCCATTGCAGAAAGACTAAATGAATTATTTGCTTCCATGTTTACTAATGAGGATGTTGGGGAGATACCAGTTCTGGAGATGGTTTTCAGGGGTGATGAGTCAGATGAACTGAATGAAATCACTGTGAACCTGGAAGATGTAGTAGGCCAGATTGACAAACTAAAGAGTAGCAAATCACCTGGACCGGATGGTATGCATCCTAGGGTACTGAAGGAACTAAAAAATGAAATTTCGGATCTATTAGTTAAAATTTGTAACCTATCATTAAAATCATCCATTGTACCTGAAGACTGGAGGGTGGCCAATGTAACCCCAATATTTAAAAAAGGATCCAGGGGCAATCTGGGTAACTATAGACCAGTGAGCCTGACTTCAGTGCTGGGAAAAATAGTGGAAACTATTCTAAAGATCAAAATCGTAGAGCATATAGAAAGGCATGGTTTAATGGAACATAGTCAACATGGATTTACCCAAGAGAAGTCTTGTTTAACAAATCTGCTTCATTTTTTGAAGGGGTTAATAAGCATGTGGATAAAGGTGAACCGGTAGATGTAGTGTATTTGGATTTTAAGAAGGCGTTCGACAAAGTCCCTCATGAGAGGCTGCTAAGAAAACTAAAAAGTCATGGGTTAGGAGGCGATGTCCTTTCATGGATTAGAAACTGGTTAACAGACAGGAAACAGAGAGTAGCATTAAATGGTCAATGTTCTCAGTGGAAAAGAGTAAACAGTGGAGTGCCTCAGGGATCTGCACTTGGACCGGTGCTTTTCAATATATATTTAAAATGATCTAGAAAGGAATACGACGAGTGAGGTTATCAAATTTACGAATGATACAAAATTATTCAGAGTAGTTAAATCACAAGCAGACTGTGATACATTACAGGAGGACCTTGCAAATGGCAGATGAAATTTAATGTGGACAAGTGTAAGGTGTTGCATATAGGGAAAAATAACCCTTGCTGTAGTTACACGATGTTAGGTTCTATATTAGGAGCTACTACCCAGGAAAAAGATCTAGGCATCATAGTGGATATGGATAATACTTTAAAATCGTAGGCTCAGTGTGCTGCAGCAGTCAAAAGAGCAAACAGAATGTTAGGAATTATTAGGAAGGGAATGGTTACTAAAACAGAAAATGTCATAATGCCTCTATATCACTCCATGGTGAGACCACACCTTGAATACTGTGTACAATTCTGGTCGCCGCATCTCAAAAAAGATATTGTTGTGATGGAGAAGGTACAGAGAAGGGCAACCAAAATGATAAAGGGGATGGAAAGCTCCTCTATGAGGAAAGGCTGAAGAGATTAGGGCTGTTCAGCTTGGATAAGAGACGGCTGAGGGGGGATATGATAGAGGTCTTTAAGATCATGAGAGGTCTTGAACAAGTAGATGTAACTCGGTTATTTATACTTTCGAATAATAGAAGGACTAGGGGGCATTCCATGAAGTTAGCAAGTAGCACATTTAAGACTAATCGGAGAAAATTCTTTTTCACTCAATGCACAATAAAGCTCTGGAATTTGTTGCCAGGTGATGTAGTTAGTGTAGCTGGGTTCAAAAATGGTTTGGATAAGTTCTTGGAGGAGAAGTCCATTAATGGCTATTAATCAAGTTTACTTAGGGAATAGCCACTGCTATTAATTGCATCAGTAGCATAGGATCTTCTTAGTGTTTGGGTAATTGCCATGTTCTTGTGGCCTGGTTTGGCCTCTGTTGGAAACAGGATGCTGGGCTTGATGGACCCTTGGTCTGACCCAGCATGGCAATTCCTCATGTTCTTATGTTCTTATGAAAACCTGTTTGTGTGAAAGAGTATACGTGTGTGATTGAAATCCTTTGTGTATGAGAGAGATCATGTGTATGTTGGATTAAGAACCTGTATGTATAAATAAAAGAGAGAGCATGTGTGTCTGTGTGTGATTGAGAGCTGGTTTAGGTGAGGGAGCATGTGAGTATGTGATTGAGAGCCTGTGTGTAAATGAGAGAAAGAGATAGCGCATGTGTGTAAGCATGTGAATATGAGTCTGTGTGTGAAAGAAAAAGACAGCATGTATGTGTGCAATTGAAAGCCTGTGTGTGTAAGCATGAAAAGACAAACAGCATGTGTGTAAATGTGTAATTAAGAGCCTATATAAGTGAGAGAGAAAAAGCATGTGTATATGTGAATGATTGAGAGCCAGGGTGAGAGAGAGGAGAAAGCTGCAAGCAAACCTTCCCTCTTCCTGCTAATTCAAAACAATCTCAGGGCTCTAGGATATCAAATGTTCCCAGGTATGCAGAGCAAAACATTTTTTGTATCCTTATTATTTTTCATTATTGGGACTTTGTGTCTGCTATTTTGAAATATTTTATTGGTATCTAGTAATTTTGATATGAGTTTTCAATTATTGGATATTCAATTCATCAGCTGTTTCAAAATAATCTGTTCTTTTTGTTAATATGGTTTTGCTGCTATTGATTTTATATTTCTTGACTTGTTTTATAAGGACTGGTGATGTTTCTCTTTTTCCTTTGTTACACTACATACAGAGACCCTGGCTTGTTGCAGTTTCCTATTCAGTTTTTGTCGGCATGCTTCTAGTTATGCATTTAGGTCTCTTTATTCTTTGTTAGGTGAGGGTCAGTACATGTGATTCAGGTGAGGTTTTCTGGTGGCGTGTAGTTTCTGTGTAGGGCTCTATAATAGCCTGGCTTGTTCCCTTTTCCTAATAGGAGGTGTATTGATGTCTTAAGGCCTGGTGCAATATTTTCCGTTTTGCCCTATAAAGTGATTACTAGGGATGTGAATCGTTTTTGAACGATTAAAATTATCGTCACATAATTTTAAAATCGTCCTAAATCATTAGAGTGCACGATACAATACAAATGCCCCCGATTTATCGTCAGGGGCATTTGTATTGTATCGTTTAATAGGGCACGGGAATTATTTGGGGGAGGGCGGGAAAACCGGCACACCAAAACAACCCCTAAACCCTCCCTGACCCTTTAAAACCAATTCCTTACCCTCCCGAACCCCCCCAAAATGTTAAGTTACCTGGTGGTCCAGTGGGGGAGGGGGGGTCCCGGCGCGATCTCCCGCTGTCGGGCCATCGGCGCCATTTTGGCTGCCACTAATTAAAATGGTGCCGATGGCCCGATAAAAAAAAAAAAACCCACCCGACCCTTTAAATTGACCCCCCACCCTCCCGACCCGACCCATCGCTAATTTTATTTTTAGGGAGGCCCGCGCCGCTAAAAAAAAAAAACCCCACCCGACCCTTTAAATCGACCCCCCCTCCCGACCCCCCCAAAACCTTTTAAAGTTACCTGGTGGTCCAGGGGGGCCTTGGGGGGCCTCGGTGAGAGATCCAGGGGGGGCTCGGGGAAAGGAGAGATCCAGGGGAGCCTCGGGGAAAGATTTCCCGTTCCCAGGCATCAGCTGTTCTAAAAAAAAAATGGCACCGATGCCCCTTTGCCCTTACCATGTGACAGGGTATCCGTGCCATTGGCCGGCCCCTGTCACATGGTAGGAGCACTGGATGGCCGGCGCCATCTTTAAAGATGGTGCCGGCCATCTTTACTCATCAGTAGGGATGTGCAGAGCAAAAGTTTATGTTCATAAGTCCATAAGTCGAAAGGGGGTCCCATTTGCGGTCAATATGGACATATGGAGAATTCCATAAGTTGAGTCTATGTCCATACGTGCAAATAAAAATTTAAACCCCTCACCCTCCTTAATCCCCCCCCCCCCCAAGACTTACCAAAACTCCCTGGTGGTACAGCAGGGAGTCAGGATGCCATTTCTGAACTCCTTTGCGAGGAGCACGTGACATCGGCGTCACGTCGGAGTGACGCGGCGTCACGTGATTCCCCGCGCGATCGCTCCGGGACCCTCTTTGCACCCAAAAGGAACTTTTGGCCAGCTTGGGGGGGTCAGGAGGCCCCCCCAAGCTGGCCAAAAGTTCCTTTTGGGTGCAACGAGGGTCCCCCGGAGCGATCGCGCGGGGAATCACGTGACGCCGCGTCACTCCGACGTGACGCCGACGTCACGTGCTCCTCGCAAAGGAGTTCAGAAATGGCGTCCTGACTCCCTGCTGTACCACCAGGGAGTTTTGGTAAGTCTTGGGGGGGGGATTAAGGAGGGTGAGGGGTTTAAATTTTTATTTAGGATCAACAATCGCGATTTCCAACTTATTCAACATAGCTATGTTGAATAAGTTGGAAATCCGATCGTTTTCGCCTCATCACTTTTTTAAGTTAAAAAAAAAAAATAAGTTGCGTTTTACATTTAAGTTCAAAACGAATGCACACCCCTACTCATCAGCCCCTATTATACTATACTCTATAATAGGGGCTGATGAGTAACGATGGCAATAATGCATTTCTCTCAAATTCACATCAACTTGAACTTTATGCAGAGTTGTACAATATATCTCTGTTTATCTTCAGGTGAAATATCATTATCTATGTCTAACACTCTCCAGTCTCTATTCAAAGTTTCCACAGTTGCATGCAAAAGTTGTTCCTTGCAAAGCAAGTGCCACTGAGAAATTGAATTCTTTCCCCCTCCCACATGTTATACTGTTTTTATGAAGTTAAACTCGTTACCTCCAGTATTTTTGGACCATTTAAGCAAGCTTAAGAATTGTTTAGCCTGAAGAAAAGCAAGGAAATATATATTAGTCAATGCAAATTAGGACTGGAGTGAAGAGAGAGACTGGCAAATACTCAAATAAATATACAAAACACTTCAGACCAGCTTGCTTTCAGCCCTGAAAAAATATGTTTATAATCCATACCTCGATGAAAATTTATTATGGTATTAGACTGCAACCCTCAGCATCTTCTGAACTAAAGCCAAGCAAGAACTCCAGCCATAGCAGCATATTATCTCATGCTACAATTTTATTTTTACTCTCTTGAGAGTGACGGGATGGGGTTAGAGGCAGGCCACTGCTTTTCTGCTAGTTCTTTTGTTTTTTTTTTTTACTTCTCGGACTGACTTTAGGACAACTATTTTTCAGACCACAGGTTGGATAAGTTTATGTGGCTGTTGTTGAATATCATCACTAGCTGGATAAAATAAATCCTTGACTCTAGAATGTCCTAAACACTGCCTCTTTTTATCCTATTACATTTTAACTGGTCAATGACTTTCCTGGCTAAAATGTATCCACTAGACAAGGCAAGAAATGTAAAATTTGGGGTTTATCTGGCTAAATTCCAAAGTTAGTTGGAGAAACTCTTTTGAATATTGACGTCATAGAATTCTTCTCTAAAATATAATTAACAATTTCACTCCTCCCCAGTGTTCTCAGAGAAGCCCACACATACACACAAGGAATATATTTCAAATTAATGTCATTAGCTAATAATAAAACATTTGAATTGCTTTGTTTTTTTTTTTTTTAAGAGGTTTGACTGTTTCAGAATATATGTGGCTAGGGTAAGAGTATGGGTCATGTTCCCTGTACATGAAAAGTATATGTAAGATAGATGGCAGTATGTCAGATGCAGTCCCTACAGGAATGATGAGGAATCAAAGGTAGTGAGTTCTTCTAAGCAGTAAGAATATGTTATTAGATCTGTAAAATGAAAGGGGTTGAGAGTGTGAATGAGGATAGGTGCAATTAAGATGATTTCTACAAGAGAGTTAAGTGTTCCTATAAGCCATAGGGATATTGTAACCGAAGATTAAATGGCTTTTGATAATTTTTTTTTTTCTAGATTTATGGCAAAAACTAGAGGCTATCTGTATTTGTGTGTACTCATCTGCTTTGGTTACAAGAACACTTTTCCCAGTGAACCAGATGTTGTTTCTGAGAGAGGAATTCTCCCTTATCCACATTTATTGATGAGAACGATACCATGGGATTGGATACCTACTCAATGATAATGAGGGGAGTAGACAGTTAACCTGATACTTTACTTGTAACCAAGAGCAGGAGCATGCCTTACAAGGTACATTAACACTGCTGTCATGACACTTCTGGGATCTGTAGCACTCCTCTGGCCTCTATTTTTTTACATGTTCTGTAAAGACAGAAATTAGGTGTTTTCAGACACCTTCATTTTCAGTTTTTATTTTATTTTCCATGCAAATGTGTCAGTGTTTATTATAATGGAAAAAAATGCAAGAGAATCAGGGGATAGGAAACCAGTGGAAGAGCAAATCTTTTTTTCCCAACTTTATTCATTGTAATAAACACTAATAAATTTCCAAGGAAAATAAAATAAAAATTAAAAATGAAGATCTCTAGATGGTTCTTTTTTTACCCAGTAACTATTATGGGCACCCAATAAAGCAAAGTATTTTCTTAATTTCTAGTTTCTTTAAAAAGGTAGCAGTTGTCTTCAAACAGGCACTGCATCATGTTGCTGCCGAATCCAATAGTCTTTTTCTTCTATTTCAGAAATCAGCAGTAGCATAAGAGAGGAACAGCATGTGGAATTATAAGCAATCAAAATGCTATGATTCAAAGGCAGTACAAAGATGAATTAAATACCTCTACATATCTATCTAACTATATATAAATAGATATGGAGGCCATGCGTGGACATTTACACACACTGAACCCGGGCCAGTTTTAGAGTAGCTGCTTACATGCATTAAACTGGATTTAAAGGACGAAAATGGTCTTGAAAATTAATCCCATAATCTATATTTCTATCTGTATCTACAGATAGATATCATACCAGCACAGCCAGCATATCTGGTATTGCAATAATCACTGAAAATAGTCATTCTTTTCCTGTAGGGACACACCGTGCTCACCAGGAAATCATATTTCTGTGACAAACAATAGAGTCATTGTTCCAAACTCTTTCAGAATTTATGAAAACCACCATAATATAGCATCGGGGGGGGTTTGCCTTTTTTTTTTTTTTTTTTTAGCATTCAGTACTGTCTCCAGGACATATTTATCTTGAAAAAAAAATCTACTATTTCTTGCCTGCACAGTCAGTAAAATTAGCTTATTTTTTTCACAGCTCATCTTTGCCTAAATGAAAACAAAAAAATCTTTGTAAATTAGTGTTACTCATTCCTGCTTGGCTGTGATCACATGGAACAGGCTGGTGGCACAGTTATCAAGAGTGCTGCCCTTCACATTCTTAGTACCAGTGCTAAGGACTTGGAAGTAATAATGCCCTAAGCATTTGCTAAACAGTGGCATTAAAAGGCCCACTCAAAGTCCTGGATGATTTCATTATCATTAAACAGATAGCATTACTTATGAAATTCACTTCCACTTAGTACAAACACAATGCATTGCTTACCAAGGATTGCTTCAGTGAATATTTGCTTTTCCATCGTTCCTGCTTTCTTTGCATTTTTTGGCAGGAGGCAGTTGGGTTTCTCAATGAGATGTAATTATGGCTTGTTTTTAATTGTACAGTAGATGTCAATTTAATATGAGGACCATGCATAAAGGCTATCATTGGTAAAGAGGCAAGGGTAATCTCAGAATAATTACCATTCCACTTCCTTAGTTGTTTGCTCTAATGGCACAAGACAGAAAAGGACTGTCCTTCCAGCTCCCAATTCCTCAGATGACATTGCTAATTTCTCATTAGTTGAATGCATATTCTACTTGTAGTACTGAAGTTAATTGACCAAGCACAAGTAGTTTAATTTGCTATCATAGTAGGTGAGATAGTAAAATGGCAATTACAGTCTCAACATGATTTTTGTTTTGTGAACATCAAACTAAAGCAGTACTATACTTGAATATAAAAGTATGTACACTGAAAAAGATAGTAAATAGTGTATCACAGAATTAGAAAGTTAATTCATTCAGCCAAATAACATTATCAAGCTCCCCTTTTTCATTCTGATTTTTAAATGAATGCCCTCCTGCTATGTATCCAAATCCGCTATTGTGAGCTGTAATCAATGGAGGAGCTGCCACATGGAGGTTCATCAGAAGAAACTTTTGCTAAAAATCACCATCTGCAATCATTAATCCTACCTAAAATCTAGCTATGTACCAACAGATAGGGGTTTATGGGACTGTAATTATAAATTCTACCCAAATGAATGCCAGAAATTCAGGCAAAAAAGATACTTACACTAGCCAAGACTCTCAAAATATTTGCAGTCACATTATAATTTCTACTGGAATAGAATCACTTGAAATACAGGATTTCTATCTAACTCCCTCTGCAGTCTTACCCCCTCCTAGAACATGAGAAATGGCATGCTGAGTCAGTCTAAGGTCCATTGAGACAAGAATCCTGCTCCGGCAGTGGCTGATCTGAGTCACAAGTACCTGTCAGATCCCAAAAATTAGGTCTATTTCCTGTTATTCACTCCCTGGGATAGCAATAACGTTCCCTTGTCTATCTGGCTAATAATGTTCTATGGACTTTTCCTCAAGGAAGTCTCCTCTAGATATAAAAGGACCTATATATCAGCAGGCTGTGCGCCTAGTCTATCAGCTTAAAGGTGAATTTTAAAAGCCTGACACAGGCATTAATTAGAGTATGCACGAGTATGTCGGGCTTGCGCATGGCAAGCAAATTTAAAAGCCACCCGTGCACACTTAAATGCCACATTTCACACAGGGGTGGGGAATGGGCGTGGTCTGAACCGGGCATGGCATTTTGTGGCATGCGCCGATGCCCCCTCTGCGTAACTTTACTTCTGCTATGGCTGCTGTGTAAGTTACAAAATAAAGATAAATATGCAGTTCAGCGGGATTTTAAGGGTCAGGGATAACTGGGGCGAGTGTAGGCTATTAAACTAAAGGGGTTTGGAGGACCAGTCTCTTAACTGGGTGAACTGGGGACAAGCTAGTAAAACTGGAAATGGCGTCGGTGCTCGCTCCTTTTAAAATCCCCTAATTTACACAGTAGAAGCAGTTGCACGATTTGGTGCACATGTGTGCATGGCCAGGCTATTTTATAACATGCGCAGTTGCGCACATATATGAACTCATGTTATAGTATAGCCGCATCCCTGGGTGAGGGACGATGAATGCATGCGCCAGTTTGAAAGTTGCCGTCCCTGGTTGCAAATCCCTCTTGCATGTGCTTAAATTTAATCATAGAATCTTTGTATCACAGTCTATTTTTCTTTTGAATTTTGAATTTGGCAATAAAAATTTTGGGAAGGGAGGTCCAACTTAGCTTAGAAATGTGTTTCCAAGGCTAACAACCTTGACATGGTCTGTGTTTTCCTGAATCAGGTGGACCTTTCCTCAAAATTCAGTGTTTCCTTCTTGTGTTGCTCTGAAAATGAAGATTTGCTATTTTATTAAATTTCTGCCAGCAATCAAAATTGTACATGCAGATTTGTGTACGTTTTTTCAGTAATTCACATTTGTGTTCCCTCTCATTTGGGCTCTAGTATTTGGCATTTTTATACAATGTCCACATCTCATGCAGCTTTTAACCTTTTATCATAGTTTCCCTTCTTAAAGTTATATGTTAACACAATATTTTTACTTTATGTCCTCCTTCCACTGGTTATATCAATTAAATGTGTCTGCATTATGATCACTATTGCTAAGCAATCCATTACAGTAACTCCTTTCACCAGGTCAAGCACTTCACAGAGGTTTAAATCTAAAAGTAGCTGCCTCTTTCATCAGTTCTAGGATCAATTGCTCTATGAAACAGTCATTTAAGGGGATCAAGAAATGTAACATTTCTAGAGCGTCCCAATGAAAAACTGACCCAATACCCATTGGGGTAATTTGAAATCCCCCATTATTATTGAGTTGCTAAATTTATTTGCTTTTCTAATTTCAGCTAGCATGTCAATGTCTTTTTCTTCATCTTGGAAAGGTGGATAGTAGTATATACCCACTGCTATACTCTTCCACATCACACGTGGAATTTCTTCTATCCATAAGGATTCCACAGTTCAGTTTCCTACAGGAATTTTATCCTATTTGATTCTATGTCATTCTTTACATATAGTGCTGCCACGCCACCAATTCGATCTGCCCTGTCATGTCAATATAATTTTTATCTGGTACCACAGTATTCCATTAGTATTCTCCTTCCATCAAGTCTCTAAGATACCTAAAATGTCTAAATATTCATATAATGGCATACATTGTAACTATCCAGTCTTACTATTCAGACGTCTGGTATTTGTAAACAGACATTGTAAAGTATGCTATTTGTATTTGTATTCACAACCTGGTTATTAGCCAAAGATACACACAATCTAGATTCATTCACATCTGTGTGCACTTTATATTCATCTCAGTCACTTCAGCCTTTATCATAATATGGCTACTAGGGTATTCTAGGGTTTTGCAAGCAGCCTTGAAAGGTACCACCTTCCAAACCATGTGTTTCTGAACAACTACGAGCTTTCCCTTAAATTCTAATTTGAAAGCCGCTCTATCTTCCTTTTATTTATTTATTTAAGAGTACATTTTAAAAGGAGTGTACATGTACCCATAAATATGTGTTGATGGGCATACACACTTCAGCAAAATTATTTTGTATTGTTCATAAACATTTGCACATATGATATGAAATACGCATGTTTTTACTGAAATGTACGCAGATATGTGCATGCAGATCCACGCGTGTTCTATACAGGCACGCGTTGTTCTGTGTGCATGTGCACGCAAACATGAGGGTGGGAATTCCTGTTCTTGGAAACAGAGTGAGGCTGCCTGCCTCCTACCCCGGGATAGTGTTACCGCACTCCACCCCATTTCCTCCATGATGGATTGTCGCTTCTGCCACATGTCAGGGGGTTGCTGGCCTGCTGCCTGACTGCTAGAAGGGGATGAGGGTGTGGGCTGACTCTGCTGCTTTCCTACCACTGCACACTGGTTGGAAGGGGTCCCCCGACTGGAACTGCCACCATTCCCAGATGGCAGTAATCTTGTTGTGTGTTGCCTCTTCATTTGATGGTTCATGCCAAAATTAGATAGATGTCCCATTTGCTTGCCTCTGCTAATATCCCTGGCACAGTAATTACAACGAGCATAACGCGGGTCTTCCGTCACTTTAAAGTGTTTCCAGATCGGCGATGTCTTTCGTGATCCTCCCCTCTCTAACACCTTGGGGGTGGATGCTGGCACTGGAGTTGAGGTAGTTGGTGCACCCTGAGAAGCAATGCCAGAGGGGGCATCAGTCACGCTCTGTGCCTGTGCTGACTGCTCTTCCTCTTCCTCGATATCACTGTCATCTCTCCCCTGCTGCACATTTGTGGAGGCTAAGACAGGACTAACTGATTTTACTGAAGATTTGTCAGCTATTACGTCTTCTGTTTCTGATGAGAATCCCACACAAGAAGATTCTTCTTCTGAATCAGAAGCAAACAGTGACTGCGCTACCTTGTGAACGCTAAGTGTTAGTCGAGACTTCTGCCCCCCTGCTGCTTTTGGGTGTCTACATTTTGTCGGGGATGACTCTGCCTCCCCTTCCCGCTCCTCCAAAACTACAGGGCCAGAAACAAGTGGTGGCGATGGCGATGTATCATGGTCGGATTTCATTTTTTTTGGCATGGAACTGCCATCCCCTACAAAGAGTTTAGATTGCGACAGTTGCCTTTTTAGCTGTACTGGTGGTGTTGCACTAGTGTCTTTTGAGGTGCCTCCTCTGCCAGTCCCAATCACTCGATTACATCTCTCTTTCCCTGACATTATGGATTTAATGTCACTGAGTAGTAACACTGCCCACTGTCACGGTGCCTGGCTGTGCACTAATGTGTGTGGCGTGTACACAGAAGCTGCTTGCTTGTAAGCACAAAAGAGGCAGACTCCCTGGGCACTTGACTGCACACACCCACTCAATAATAAGGTTCAGTCTGTTTAAAATGCCCACTGCCCACTGTCACGGTGCCTGGCTATGCACTAATGTGTGTGGTGTGCCCACAGAAGCTGCTTGCTTGTAAGCACAAAAGAGACACACTGCCTGGGCACTTGACTGCACAGACCCACTCAATAATAAGGTTCAGTCTGTTTAAAATGCCCACTGCCCACTGTCACGGTGCCTGGCTGTGCACTAATGTGTGTGGCGTGTACACAGAAGCTGCTTGCTTGTAAGCATTAAAGAGGCAGACTCCCTGGGCACTTGACTGCACAGACCTACTCAACAATAAGGTTCAGTCTGTTTAAAATGCCCACTGCCCACTGTCACGGTGCCTGGCTGTGCACTAATGTGTGTGGCGTGCCCACAGAAGCTGCTTGCTTGTAAGCACAAAAGAGGCACACTGCCTGGGCACTTGACTGCACAGACCCAGCCTGTTAAACTTCCCAGTGAAGCCCAGTGCACTGAGAAACTAAGTAATTGGAATTAAAAAAAGCAGGAATTTTTGTCACTCCAGAAAAATGGATGAAATTGAAAATAATATATCTCTCCAAGCCAGCCCAACACCCTAAATGGTGGTCAGTGCTAGCTGACCTAACACAGCTTCTCTTCTCAGTCAGAGATGACCAAAATATTAAATAAACAGCTTGAAAGAAACAGGACTAGTAGTAGCTGTAGCTGACCCTGGCACTGCAGCAAAACAAAGAATATTTTTTTTTCCTTTACTGGTAGATAGCCTATCTCTCTTAGTTCTGCCTCCTCCCTCTTCCACCCAGCAGCCCACCTCCCCACAGCATCGCTGGAAATAACTGCGTGGCTCCTCGTGCTGATGTTTATATACTGCTGGCTCATCAGTAAAATCCACAGAGAGCACTGAATGACAGTGCTATTGGCTGCATTCAGTGCAGCTCAGAAAATGTCAGCGCGGATACGCTGCGTTCCGGTATGCATGCCGACCTGTCCGACCCTTTCCTATGAGTCACTGTGACTCACAGGAAAGGGTCAGACAGGTTGGCATGGTTACCGCAGGGGTGCTGCCATTTTGTGCAAATCATAGGTAGCAAGCAGCTAATGGGGGCGAAGAAAAGCGCACGCTGCTGGGCGCGCCGAATTAAACAGAAAATATGTTAAATACGTGGGGAGTCGCGATGTGTTTCGCCTCCCCACGTATTTAACAGATAGGACAAAATACGTTGCGGATCACAAATACGTGGAAAACGGATGCACACCCCTACCAGATGGATGCTGAACCCCAGCAGGCCATTGATTCTGAAGAAGAGGTGGTGGCCCTGCCCCAAGAGGATCTGGACCTAACACCAACTGACACGACCATTCTGGACATCAATGACCACTTGGGAGAGGAGATCTGTGGTCTGAAGATGGATATCCAGGGCTTATAACATGTAGTGAGAAAGGAATTCTGGGACCTCCAGGAAGTGGTGCGTGATGAGATTAGAGGGATTCAGGATTCCATAGATGTCCAGACTGGAGGGAATTGCTCCAGAGAATGTTACCCTGGCAACCACCACCATCAGCATCACCCTTCCATTACATGGGACACTATAAGTATCCACCAACAGCATTTGCTACACCACCAGGTTGGATATGCTCTCCCCAGCCTACAGCTCCACCAGTACCAGTGACTGCACCTCCATTTCCAGGCATCCATCCACCACCTTCTTTGGTGGGACCAACACCACCACCACCTCCTGCCATACAGCATGAAGCCTCACCACCACTGCCACCAGCTAAGAGAGAAGCATTCACTTCTCCCAGGAGAATGGATACAGAAGAGATAATGTCCTCCATGCTACCCATGCATGCCCCTTTATTGGCTCACAGGTCATGCTGCAACCCTGACTGCAGCTATCCAAGGACAGTGTTACCAGTGACAGCACATTACTGCATAAGAGTGCAAGATCCAGCATGCGACAGGCTCCACAGTGTCCGAAAAAGAGGGAGGCCAAGGAAGCACTAAATTGGAGTTTAATGTCTTCACATCTTGCACATGTAAATAAATGCACAATCAGCATTTAAAATGTCTGAGTATAAGAGTGTTCCTTTTCTGTATAGCCTGTCATTGACTCATGTGCTGTATCTTCTGCAATTGCTCCTGAGTCAGCTCCTCTTCTTCCTCCTCCTCTTCATCCACATTCTCCTCCAGTCCATCTGGAGGAGATAAGCATCTTCTTTTGGCCAGCTTATGTAGCATGTAGCTGGCTACAAATATCTCGCAGACTTTAGGTGGTTTGTAGAGAAGGAATTCCCCCTGATCTATCTAGATAAAGGAAACAAGTTTTGAATATGCCAAAGGTTCTCTCTATGACTGCCCTGGTCTTCCTGTGGGCTTAGTTGTATCGAGGATCAGCAGCACTCAGTAGCCAGGCTTTAAGTGGATGTCCTCTGTCACCTTTAGGGAATAAAACATAGAAGTTCAGCGTTACATATGCATTGTGATTGCCCAGTGGGAAATTCACCGGACATGTACAAACTAACCTAGAAGCCATTCTCCAGTGATGTGTCTTTCCTGGAAGTAGTCATAAGAACATAAGAACATGCCATACTGGGTCAGACCAAGGGTCCATCAAGCCCAGCATCCTGTTTCCAAAAGTGGCCAATCCAGGGCATAAGAACCTGGCAAGTACCCAAAAACTAAGTCTATTCCATGTTACTGTTGCTAGTTGTTTGGTTCGGCTCCCATGGTGGGAGGAGTTAGTAATCTGTTATGCTCTACTCCTCAAGAAGGGAGGCATTAGCAATCTGTTATGAATCGGCTCCTGTAGAGGGAGGAGTTAGCAATCTGTTACGGTTCTCCGTGAGGAGTTAGCAAATGTTATGAACTAGGGATGTGAATCGTGTGCCCGATCGTTTTAACGATCGGGTTCGGCTGGGGGGGGGGAAGAAATCTGATCGTTAGAGATGTGAATTGGGATCGGTTCCAATTCCAATTCACATCACTAATCTTTTTTAGTGAGGCTCGTGCCGATAAAAAAAAAACCCACCCGACCCTTTAAAATTACCCCCTTAGCCTCCCCCACTGTCCCAACCCCCCCCAAAAAAAACTTTTTACACATACCTGGTAGTCCAGGGGGGCCACGGGGAGTGATCTCCCGTTCCCAGGCCATCAGCTGCGCTAAAAAAAAATGGCGCCAATGGCCCTTTGCCCTTACCATGTGACAGGGTATCCCTGCCATTGGCCGGTCCCTGTCACATGGTAGGAGCACTGGATGGCCGGCGCCATCCAGTGCATCCAGTGCATCCAGTATTTGTCACTTTGCACTGGATGCACTGGATGCACTGGATGCATCCAGTGCATCCAGTGCACTGGATGGCCGGCGCCATCCAGTGCATCCAGTGCATCCAGTGCAAAGTGAAAAATGCAAGGGCAGTTGTCACTTTGATGTATACTGGCAAGGTCTGGCCTCTGAGTGCTTGGCTCAAGATCCCTCTCTAACTGCTAGCATAGGTAGTGAATGATTCCCTTGTTGAACCTGAACCTGCACATTACTTGCTCCTCTGAGAGATCCAAATAAGTTATCTGAGCCCTATATACCCTGTGTAAGGGGTACCTCTTCCTCCTCTTCTCTATCTCCCTCATCAGCTGCATAGTCCTCCATGCCCATAGGGTCAGTACAGTCACAGCTAATCCCTGTATCTTGCTAGAGCAAACACTGATACTATCCCTTTATAAGCCTTTATGTCCCTGTATCCCCCCTATTTTTTCTCAAACCCCCAGTATATATCTGTAAGTCCCAGGTAGCACCCAGCATGGATTTATCTAAGCAAGGAACACTGTGTGAACCTCCCTATAAACAGCCACACATGACCCGCACATGACCCACACTTTTACAATGATCCCTGTCTGGCCCTGAGATCCTGCCTCATATTCAGAGGCCTGCACCAGTCCACTCACTCGGAAGAGCCAAGTCACCAATTGCCAAAAGCAAATGGAAAGGACAAGTATTTAATTGTATGCGTCGATGAGCTGAAGTAAATCAAATTGCATAAGTGTGTACCTGGACACAAGTTCGGCATTTGTAAAATACAACACTACTCGCATAACATTTGACCCAATCATGACAGATGCCCAACATGCCATTTGTTACGCTCTTAAAAATATGCATGTTCAGCTATGTACTCATGTATATGCTGCCATTTTAAAATACCCATAAGAGGAAGCTTCTTCTGCTGGGAGACTCGGTCATTAGAGGAACCAATTTGGGTAATAATTTTGATGGGGACAAACAGTTAAATGCCTTCCAGGATCCTCAGCTAGTAGAAATGCCAACTAGATAGTCAATGCAATTATGGAAGAAAGCAGAGACTCCAGAATTAATGTTATCATCCATCTGGGAACCAACAACCTTACTAGATATGGTATCCTTGCAGTACAGAAAGATTTCCAAAACCTAGGAACAAAGATTAGACACATGGCAAAGACCACTGCCTTTTCAGAAGCATCACCTGTTCATGGAAAGGGGAAGTAAAGGCTGTGCCATATAGATTACTTCAATGTAGCTCAAAGCAAGAGGTAAATCAAGTGATTTTGGTTACATTGGTGCATGGGGCCATGTATGGAAAGTAAAAGGTTATACTGTAAGGATGGTCTACATTTGTCCTTGGCCAGAAAGAGGAAGCTAAGTGAGAAATTCAGAGCAAATACTATAAGGCATTTAAACTAGAAGGTGGGGGTGACAGGAGGTGGCCAATGAAATTGCCATGTCACCACCAAGCAAGACAGGAATTGTGAAAAGAAAACAACAAAGTGAATCAGCTCAAAATAACAGAAAAAGATGACTAAGAAGAGCAGCAATCCTAGGAAGTTGATCTAGACACCTGTGACCACAAATGCTCATAGTCTGGGCAATAAAATCCCAGACCTGCAGGCCTTAATGGTGGAAGCAGACTTGGACATAGTTGCTGTTACAGAGACCTGGTTCACTCAGTCTCATGATTGGGATATGGCCATACCGGACTACAACTTGTCAAGCAAGGACAAAGAGGACAGAAAAGGGGAAAGAGTAGCTCTTTATGTCAAAAACAATATCCAAGCAACTGAACTGAAAGGAATGTGGGGTAGGGAAGAAGCATTATGGGCCATCCTAAAAAAAATGATGATGCATCCAATTTTACTGGAGTGGTTTATAGGCCTCTGACTCAAATGGAAGAACAAGACAGAGATCTGGTTGAAGACATCCAAAAGGTGGGAAAGAAAGGAGAAGAGTTGATTGTTGGAGATTCTAATCTTCCATACATAGAATGAAGGATCCCTTCTGTGGAATCTACCAGAATTAGAGAGATAATGGATGACCTTCAAGGGGTTCTGTTCAAACAAATGGTAATGGAACCCACAAAGGAGGGAGTTATAATCGACCTAGTGCTCACTAACGGGATAATGTCTCTAATATCCGGGTGAGTGCCTACCTGAGCACCAGTGATCATCAAACAGTATGGTTTGATATTGCAAATAGGATACAGAGAGGTCACACAAAGACCTGAGTTTTGAATTTCAAAAATATGGACTTTGTTGAAATGGGGATGTACCTGGAAGTAGAACTAGAAGACTGGGAGAAAAAGTGAGGTGGAACAAAAGTGGGCCAAACTAAAAGAAGCAATTATAAAGGTTACAAATCTATATGTGAGAAAAGTAAACAAAAGGAAAAGAAATAACAAACTGATCTAGTTCTCAAAGGATGCGGCTGATAAAATAAAGGCAAAAAAAGAAGCATTCAAGAAATATAAAGAATCCCAAAAAGAGGATCTCAGGGAGGAATATTTGGTGAAACTGTGGTAGATGAAGAAAGAAATCAAGAAAGCAAAAAGTCAGGCTCAAGAAAGGATTGCCAACGAGGTAAAGCAAGGTAACAAAACATTTTTCAGATATATCAGAGAAGGGAGAAAGGACCAAAGTGGTATAGTGAACCATGCTGTAGTTACACAATGTTAGGTTCCATATTAGGTGCTAGCAAACCCGCGGGGAATCACGTGACGCCGCGTCACTCCGACGCGGCGCCGACGTCACGTGATTCCCCGCGGGTTCGCTCCGGGACCCTCGTTCGACCCAAAAGGAACTTTTGGCCAGCTTGGGGGGGCCTCCTGACACCCCCAAGCTGGCCAAAAGTTTCTTTTGGGTCGAACGAGGGTCCCGGAGCGAACGCGCGGGGAATCACATGACGGCGCGTCAATCCGACGTGACGCCGACGTCACGTGCTCCTTGCAAAGGAGTTCAGAAATGTCGTCCTGACCCCGCTGGACCACCAGGGAGTTTTGGTAAGTCTTGGGGGGGGGGGGGGGGGGCTTAAGGAGGGTGAGGGGTTTAAATTTTTATTTGCACATATGGACATAGACTCAACTTATGGAATTCTCCATATGTCCATATTGACCGCAAATGACCCCCCCCCTTTTGACTTATGGACTTATGAACATAAACTTTTGGTCTGTACATCCCTATTAGGTGCTACAACCCAAGAAAGAGATCTAGGCATCATAGTGGATAACACATTGAAATCGTCAGTTCAGTATGCTGCAGCAGTCAAAAAAGCAAACAGAATGTTGGGAATTATTAGAAAGGGAATGGTGAATAAAACAGAAAATGTCATAATGCCTCTGTATCGCTCCATGGTGAGACTGTACCTTGAATATTGTGTACAATTCTGGTTGCCGCATCTCAAAAAAGATATCATTGCGATGGACAAGGTACAGAGAAGGGCTACCAAAATGATAAGTGGAATGGAACAGCTCCCCTATGAGGAAAGACTAAAGAGGTTAGGACTTTTCAGCTTGGAGAAGAGACGGCTGAGGGGGGATATGATAGAGGTATTTAAAATCAGAAGGTCCTGTCAGATAAATCTGATTGTCCAATCAAGAAAATCAATCAGAGTTATCTGACAGGACCTTCTGCTAGTGAATCCATGCTACTTTAGGTCAAGCAACCCACAGGATTGTCGATAGTTTACTATCTTTTCCTTCAGTAGAATCTCGATTAATTTTCCCACCTCCAAGGTGAGACTAACCAGCCTATAGGTTCCAGCCTCCTCTCTGCTCCCACTCTTGTGAAGTGGGACCACCACCACTCTTCTCCAATCTTGCAGCACCACTCCCGTTAACAGGGATGTATTGAACAGGTCCTTCAGTAGACCCACCAGCACATCTCTGAGTTCTCTCAGTATCCTGGGGTATATCTCATCTAGCCCCATGGCCTTGTTCACTTTCAGTTTTCCTAGCTCTTGCCATACATTCTCTTCTGTAAATGGAGTATCTTCTACTCCACCCCATCCAAAATCTGGTCAACTAGCAATGGTCTTTCTCCAGGGACTTCTTTAGTGAATACCAAACTGAAGTATTTGCTTAATATTTCGGCCATTTCTTTGGCTCTTTCCACACACTAATCATAAGAACATGCCATACTGGGTCAGACCAAGGGTCCATCAAGCCCAGCATCCTGTTTCCAACAGTGGCCAATCCAGGCCATAAGAACCTTGCAAGTACCCAAAAACTAAGTCTATTCCATGTTACCATTGCTAGTAATAGCAGTGGCTATTTTCTAAGTCAACTTAATTAATAGCAGGTAATGGATGTCTCCTCCAAGAACTTATCCAATCCTTTTTTAAACACAGCTATACTAACTGCACTAACCACATCCTCTGGCAACAAATTCCAGAGTTTAATTGTGCTTTGAGTAAAAAAGAACTTTCACCGATTAGTTTTAAATGTGCTACATGCTAACTTCATGGAGTGTCCCCTAGTCTTTCTATTATCCGAAATAGTAAATAACCGATACACATCTACCCATTCTAGACCTCTCATGATTTTAAATACCTCTATCATATCCCCCCTCAGCCGTCTCTTCTCCAAGCTGAAAAGTCCTAACCTCTTTAGTCTTTCCTCATAGGGGAGCTGTTCCATTCCACTTATCATTTTGGTAGCCCTTCTCTGTACCTTCTCCATCGCAATTATATCTTTTTTGAGATGCGGCAACCAGAATTGTACACAATATTCAAGGTACAGTCTCACCATGGAGCGATACAGAGGCATTATGACATTTTCTGTTTTATTCACCATTCCCTTTCTAATAATTCCCAACATTCTGTTTGCTTTTTTGACTGCTGCAGCACACTGAACTGACGATTTCAATGTGTTATCCACTATGATGCCTAAATCTCTTTCTTGGGTTGTAGCACCTAATATGGAACCTAACATTGTGTAACTACAGCATGGTTCACTATACCACTTTGGTCCTTTCTCCCTTCTCTGATATATCTGAAAAATGTTTTGTTACCTTGCTTTACCTCTTTGGCAATCCTTTCTTCAGCCTGACTTTTTGCTTTCTTGATTTCTTTCTTCATCTACCACAGTTTCACCAAATATTCCTCCCTGAGATCCAGGGAAGAATGCTAGATGTGATTTACTTGGATTTTAGTAAAACGTCTGATACAGTCTCACATAGGAGACTCGTGAACAAAACGAGAAGCTTGGGAGTGAACATAAGAACATAAGATATGCCATACTGGGTCAGACCAAGGGTCTATCAAGCCCAATATCCTATTTACAACAGTGGCCAATCTAAGTCACAAGTACCTGGCAAGTACCCAAATATTAAATAAATCACAAGCTACTGTTGCTTATTAATTAATAGCAGTTTATGGATGTTTCCTCTAGGAATTTATCCAACCTTTTTTAAACCCAGTTACACTAACTGCTGAAACCACATTCTCTGGCAATGAATTCCAGAGCTTAACTATGCAATGAGTGAAAAATAATTTTCTTAGATTTGTTTTAAATGAGCTACTTGCTAACTTTATGGAGTGCCCCCTGGTCCTTCTATTATCTGAGAGAGTAAATAATCAATTTACATTAACTTGTTCAAGTCCTTTCATGATTTTGAAGACCTTTATCATATCCCATCTCAGTTGTCTCTTCTCCAGACTGAACAGCCCTAACGTCTTTAGCCTTTCCTCATAGGGCAGTTGTTTCATGCCCCTTATCATTTTGGTCACCCTTCTCTGCACTTTCTCCAATGCAACTATATCTTTTTTTATATGTGGTGACCATAATTGCACACAGTATTCAAGATATGGTCTCACCATGGAGTGATACAGAGGCATTATTTATTTATTTATTTATTTCACATTTTTCTATACCGAGCTTCATGGTTGAATACCATATCAGATCGGTTTACATCGAACGAGGGATAGAAACTTGTAACCAAAAAACAGAACAATAAGTTATAATCAGAAAGAGAGCAAGAAAGTTACATTGAACAAGGACTATAAACTTGGAGGCTTTACAGCTTGGAAGTAAACAGAGTAAAAAAGGCCCGAGCAGGGCCGTAACTTAAAACACAAAAGTCATAATGAGCTCAGTTCGAGCAAGATAGTTTAATTGCGGAGGTATTGGATAAGAGGCATCTCACGGAGAGGCATGGTTCCATGGCTCGTGAGTAGGATGGTAGATTATTGTGTGTCTGAAGGATCCGAGAAGGCTAGTCGGAACAGCCAAGTCTTAAGTTTTTTTTTAAAAGTTGGTAGGCAGACTTCCAACCTGAGTTCTGCGGGAAGGCTATTCCAAATGTTTGGACCTGCTAGAGAAAAGGCTCGGACCCTGGTCGAAACTAGGCGAATGGTTTTGGTTGGAGGGGATTGTAACTCTCCTTTGTGGATTTCTCTAATCGGTCTGTTGGATGTATGGAGTTTGAGGGGAAATTCAAGATCAAGATGAAAATAGTTATGGATGGACTTGTGTATCAGGGTGAGAGATTTGTGAAGGACTCTGTGGTAGACTGGTAACCAGTGAAGGTTTCGGAGAGTGGGTGTAATATGATCTCTTTGGTTGGTACTGGTTAAGATTCTGGCAGCAGCATTCTGTATCATTTGAAGAGGTTTGGTGGTTGAGCTGGGTAGGCCAGTAAGAAGAGCGCTGCAATAATCTATTTTTGAAAAAATTAGGGATTGCAGAACAGTTCTAAAGTCGTGGAGATATAGGAGAGGTTTGAGTCTTCTCAACACCTGTAGCCTGTGGAAACAATCTTTGGTAGTCGAATTGATCATAGTCTTTAGATTAAGGCAGTTGTCTAGAATTACTCCCAGATCTCTTACTTGAGTGTGGGTGAGTTGGAGATTGTGATGGGTTTGTGGAGGATGGATGTCTGGGTTGGAAGAGATAAATAGAAATTCAGTCTTAGCGGAGTTGAGGACCAAATTTAGATTATTGAGGAGATTGTTTATAGATTGAAGGCAAGTTTTCCAAAGTGAGAGAGCTTTAGTGATGGATTCTGTAATGGGAAGCAGAATCTGAACATCGTCAGCATAGATATAATGGATGAGATTGAGACTTGTTAACAGATTACAAAGGGGGAGGAGGTAAATATTGAAAAGGGTGGGAGAAAGGGAGGATCCTTGAGGTACACCAAGAGAAGAATTTGTCGATGGCGATTCTTTGTTGTTGATCCTGACCCTGAATCTTCTGTTATCAAGGAAGGACTTGAACCAGCTGTAGACTGAGCCGGTTATGCCAATGTCAGATAAACAGTCCAGGAGGATGGTGTGGTTGACCGTGTCGAAGGCTGCTGAAATGTCTAGAAGGATTAGAAGAAATGAGTGTCCTTTGTCCATTCCCATAATAATATGGTCTGTTAGTGAGATGAGCAGGGTTTCTGTATTATGACATCCATCCTTTTATTTGTCATTCCCTTCCCAATAATTCCTAACATTCTGTTTTCTTTTTTGATCATCACAGCTCACTGAACCAATGATTTCAATGTATTATCCACTATGAAATCTAGATCTCTTTATTGGATGGTAACTTCTAAGCTAGAACCTAACATTGTGTAAGTACAGCAAGAGTTATTTTTCCCTATATGCATCACTTTGCACTTCTCCACATTAAATTTAATTTGCCATTTGCAAGCCCAATCTTCCAGTCTTGCAAGATCCTCTTGCAATTCCTCACAATCTGTTTGAGATTTAACTACTCTGCATAATTTTGTGTCATCTGCAAATGTCATCACTTCATTCATCGTACCCCTTTCCAGATCATTTATAAATATATTAAAAAGCACTGGTCCAAGTACAGATCCCTGAGGCATTCCACTGTTTACCTTTTTCCACTGTTTGTGCCAAGGTAGTAGCATGGATTGCAAACTGACTGACAGGAGACAGCGTGAAATGATAAATGAAACCTACTCAGAAGAAAGAACGGTATTAAATGGAGTGCCACAGGGATTGGTTTGGGGACCAGTTCTGTTCAATATCTTTATGAGCGACCTGGCGGAAGGAATAGATGGTAAAGTTTGTCTATTTGCGGATGATACTAAGATCTGCAGAAGTAGAGAGAATGAGAAGTGATTTAAGAAAGCTTGAAGAGTGGTCAAAGATTTGCAGCTGGGATTCAGTGCCAAGAAGTGCAGTCATGCATCTGGGGTGCGGCAATCCAAAAGAACTGTATGTGATGGACAGTGAAAGACCAATGTGCATGGACTGAGAGAGGGACCTTGGTGTGATAGTGTCTGGTGATTTGAAGGCAGCAAAGCAATGTGACAAGGCGATAGCTAAAGCCAGAAGAATGCTGGGCTGCATAGATAGAGGAATAACCAGTAAAAAAAAAAAAAAGCGGTGATAATGTCCTTGAACAGGTCCTTGGTGAGACCTCCCCTGGAATACTGTGTTCATTACTGGTGCCTGATTCTCAAAAAGGAAAAAGACAGGATAGAGGTAGTCCAAAGAAAAGCGACCAAATTGGTGAGGGGTTAGTATTAGATGATATATGAGTAGAGGCTGAAGGTTATGAATATGTGTACCCTGGAAGAGAGGAGGTGCAGGGGAGATATGAACAGACCTTCAAATACCTGAAAGGTTTTAATGATGCACTATCATCAAGCTTTTTCCATTGAAAAGAAATCAGTAGAACTAGAGGTCATGAAATGAAACTCCAGGGAGGACGATTCAGAACCAATGTCAGGAAATATTTCTAAATGTAGAGGGTGGTGAATGCCTGGAATGCCCTTCTGGAAGAGGTGGTGAAGATGAAAAAAGTGAAGGAATTCAAAGTGGGATAAACACTCTGGATCCCTAAAGGCTAAAAGATGGAATTAAATAAAAGAGTGTGAGGGTAACTGGGGGTAACTTGCTGGAATGGCAGTTGCTACCCTTAACAAATAACAATATCAAGGCTTAATGAAATGCCATCATTGTTCTCTGCTTCAATGGCAGTGGGAAAAGGGGAATTGAATTCAGACTAACCAATGAGGGCCCTGACTTTTACAGTTTGAGGAACAAATAAACATGGGGGTAACTTACTGAGGTGGCTTTTATTTCCTTTAATCATTAAGCCTGATATTTTTCATGTGGCTCCATCATTGTTCTTTGCTTCCAGGGTAGGGATTAGGGAAAATTGGATTCAGACAGCTTCAGAGGGCCCTGACTTTTACAGTCTGGGAAACTGATAAGCATGAGGGTAACCTGTGCAGTGCATCAGATACTGGCATAAGCTTGCTGGGAAGACTGGGTGGATCATTCGGTCTTTTTCTGCTTTCATTTTTATGTTTCTATGTTTAAAATATCTACATTCCTAATGACTGAGTTGACAACCACAATGGCAGTCCTAACCTTTCCCTCCTGTGCACAAGCCCCTGTAGATGCAACTTTGGTGCGAAAGGATAAGGCATCCTCTCTACTCTCTTTTCTCCACTTTCTCCTGCCACACGGCCCAACTTCACCACTTTCCCCATTTCCCTTTTCCTTCTCCCAATCAACCTCAACACTTTTCCAATACCTTTTGATCTTCCTCTTAGCTGTCTGTAGATGCAGTAACCTAGTTGATGTGTCTACTTTCTGGCATGCACTCCTGCAGTGCTTCAATAGGCATGTGTCCTATCCCCATGAGTTGTAGAAGAAGACACAGGAACTCTATCTCCAGGACAGATACTAACTTTGCCAGTTCAAAGTGAATCAGAACATAAGAACATAAGAAATTGCCATACTGAGTCAGACCAAGGGTCCATCAAGCCCAGCATCCTGTTTCCAACAGTGGCCAAACCAGGCTGCAAGTACCTGGCAAGTACCCAAACACTAAGTAGATCCCATGCTACTATTGTCAGTAATAGCAGTGGCTATTCCTTAAGGGGTAGATTTTCTAAAAGTGCGCCCGCACGTACTTTTGTTCGTGCAACAGGCGCACACAAAAGTATGCAGGATTTTATAAGATACTCGTGTAGCTGCGTGTATCTTGTAAAATCCGGGGTCGGCGCGCGCAAGGGGGTGCACATTTGTGCAACTTGTGCGCGGCGAGCCCTGCCGCGCTGCCCGTTCCCTCCGAGGCCGCTCCGAAATCAGAGCGGCCTCAGAGGGAACTTTCCTTCCACCCCCCCGCACCTTCCCCTCCCTTCCCCTACCTAACCCACCCCCCCCCGGCCCTATCTAAACCCCCCCCCCCCCCACCTGTGTTTTAAAAGTTACGCCTGCCAGAGGGCTGCTGGCGCGTGATTCCCCGGCCCGGGACCCGTTTCGGAGGCCTCAGCCATGCCCCTGAAACGCTCGTGGGCCGGCACCACGCCCCCCCCCGACATGCCCCCCGGAATGCCCCGAATGTCACGTCGGCCCCGACAAGCCTTCCCGACACCCCCCCCCCCGGAAAGCTTACGCATGTCCCGGGGCTTGCACGCGCCACTGAGCCTATGCAAAATAGGCTCGGCGCACACGCGCATAAGTTATGCATGTAACCCTTTTAAAATCTACCCCTAAGTCAACTTGATTAATAGCAGTTAATGGACTTCTCCTCAAAGAACTTATCCAAACCTTTTTTGAACCCAGCTACACTAACTGCACTAACCACATCCTCTGACAACAATTCCAAAGCTTAATTGTGCATTGAGTGAAAAAGAATTTTCTCCAATTAGTTCTAAATGTGCTACTTGCTAACTTCATGGAGTGCCCCCTAGTCCTTCTATTCACATTTACCTGTTCTAGACCTCTCATGGTTTTAAAGACCTCTATCATATCCCCCCCCACCCCCCCTCAGCCATCACTTCTTGCTATTTGGCTGTGCTCAAGTTACATGCCTCACTGAAATCAGGGAATGCTCTTTCTCCATCCATGACCCCACATTGTGGAATTCCCTACCGACTAATATATGGTTATGCAAAGATCCTAAGATCTTTAAACAACTATTAAAAATTAGGCATGTGTATTAGTTTCAAAGGAAATTGAAAAACAAATGAATATGGGCCAATTTCTTTCTTTCGGGGTACCCTGTATTGAATTAAGAGGGTCCCCCGAATTAAACAAATCCTATTCATTTCATTCATTTGAAACACAATGATTTCTATAAGCCATTATAGTCAATGGACTCATAGAAATCATATGAAAGCAACAGGTGCATGTGTACAGTTAGAAATTAATACAGTGTAGAGCAGGTAGTCAGCAGAGAAGGGGAGGATGGGCATGTTGTCAAGGAGATGAAAGGAATGACATATCACAGCGAAGTAATTTACTAGTCTGACCTATCGCTGCAGACTGGTTATTGTGACGCTGTTACTCTGATCTTGAAGATTGAGCATGTCAGAGATTTGCTCTGCATTGCTTCTCGAGATATTGATTGTGTGAAAGCATAGCACTAAGCTCTCTCTTTGAGTTTTTGCTAAAGTTTTTTGCTGCAGCATATTTTAAAGTTTTTTTTCTGCCAGCAACAGAAGAGAGGATAGCAGTGAGGCAATGCTGTGTCTCAATATCTGTATCTCATAACAGATTTGTGTTGCTTTGCTTACAGCTTTTGTTCTGTTTTTCCTTTCTGCTTATTAAAACCTTAGGTATACTTGAGATAAGTCATTTACTCTCTATTTGTCTGGCAGCGGGCACAGTGTGGGTAGTGGGCATAAGTAAAAAGTGAGGGCAGGGCAGAGAGTGCAGCATAACAGGTTGTGTAGTGAAGTCTGTGTCAGAGAAGTAGTGCCAAGCAGACAGTGTAACACTTACTATTTGCCTGGCAACAGGCACAGTGTGGGCAGTGGGCACCAGGAGTGGGCATAAGTGAGCAGTAAGGATAGGGCAGATAATGCCCTATCCTTACCTGTGTCAGAGAAGTAGTGCAGAGCAGACAGAGTGGCACTCACTACAGCAGTTTCTCTGTCTTCTCCACACAGCAGTGTGATACTGGCACAGTCTGGTCATTACAATACCACTGCAAAATACTAAATCATTCTTGTAATATTCACATTCCCAGTGACATAAAATCAACCATGTCAGGGATAGGAAAGGGAGAGCAGATAAAGTAAATGTAAATGTGTCCAAAATTGGGCAGGTTGGCACTGGTACAGATAGTGTCAGCAAGAACCAAAAAAGTAGTCCCAGTATATCAAACCAAGAAGAGATCAAGTGTGAGAGGAACACTCCAAGGCTCTAAAAAAGGTTACTACTAGGAGCAACAGTGCCATGAACCCTTGATGGCATCGAAAATGGCAAACTGGGATCGAAAGTGGCATTAGCATGCTCAGTCAACATGAAATGGAATCAAAGCAGAATAGGTGTCAGTAAAACCTCAAAGGCAGGCACAGAGAAAGGGGCCAAGCAGCACAAAAAAATGACTTCACGCCTGGTAATTCTCACACTTAGCACATCACAAAAGATGCTGAAGAGAAACTATGTTGATGTATGCATGTAGTAAAACTTAGAATAGTGCCAGAGAGTTCATATAAAACCAGAAAATCAGAAAATTGACCAGGCTGAGGGCAACTCAATGATGTGGGAAATGGTCTCTAAATAAAGCAGCCCTCACTACTTTCCTGGAAAACCACCCCACAATTATTACAGAAACCTTTGTGATGTACTAATTGTTATAATAACCTTTATATTTGGCAACCCATTCTTCAAGAAAATCTAAATTCCACCCTGCCACCTTGGGGAGGTCTTTGTGCATCTCAGCATTGCTTCCATGCCCAGGCCTTAGAGCTTTTCCACTGTGCCTTGCTGTTGTACCCCAAAGCTAACACCTTGCTAGTCTGGTGGCGGGGGGGTGCTGCTTTGCACTTCCCATGGTGCTTTGGAGCTTTCCAGTCACTCTGGGTGCTGCTTGGCCCCCTTATCAGGGCCTATCTGGAAGGTTTTAATGCCACCTTTTCTGCTTTGTTCCCCTTCATGCTGCCTTAGAATATGCTAACATCACTTTCAATGCCAACATGAGATGCCATCAAGAGTTTATGGCACTTTGCTGGTGCCCTCTTTTGGAGCCTTGGGCTGTTTCTTTCCACTTTTTCTGCTTCTTTGCTTCTCTTACAAAGACTTGGTGAAATCCTGCCTTTGTTGGCACCCCTTTGCCCCTTTTACAGAGTTGTAGGCTATTCCTGCCACTTTTGGTGCCACTTTCCAGTCTCCTTAGTCTTTCTAGGAATCTTGAAGTTTCCTTTCCCCCTTCTGTTCATTTCTATTCTAGAGTTTTAAGACAACTTTAATGGCAAACTAAAATGAATACATCTAAAAAATGATTTATATTTGTTTTGAAACTAAAGAAACAAATTTGCATCCCCATGAAATGAATTTTAAAATGAAACAATTTCTTTTCTGCTGCACATGCCTATTAAAAACACATTTATTTTCAGCTTGTGCTCCCTGATAATTGACCTCTATAGATATGCATTTTTTTTTCACCCTACAGATCTATTTGTGTATTTACATCTGCAATTCAGCTGCTTCACAACCCAAGTGTGTCACTAAAGCATATATTATTATATACCATCTAATATAGATGTTAGATAGTACATGTTTTATATTATTTTGTTTTTGATGATTATGTATGTTTCATAGTACCCCAACCTGAACTATTAGGAGGGTTTGGTAAAAGGTACTTTTAAATAACTAATAAAATTTATAAATACATGTGGATTCCAATTGGCTTAATTTGTTCCCAGAAACATTTTTGAAAAAGAAAAAAAATACAAATTTTTCCTCCAACCTTACCTCTTTACTTGTTCTTCTTTTTGTTTTACCCTTCTACAATCCCAGCTTAGTCTCCCATTCTGTTGTTGGTTATACTGGGGTGTTTTGCACCTAAAGAAAAACTGAAAAAAAAAAGGTTTCTCCATCTCTGTTCTGTTAACTTCCTTTCTGATTTGTTGCACATTTCTAGGATCCCAGCCTAGTTTTCCCACCCTTCTTCTTTCTTGGATATACTGGGATGTTTTGTCCCCATAAACTCCTCAGTTAGAAATAAGAAATACAGGCACAACAGAAAAGATGCACAGCAGAGACCATTTACATGTTCTTAATGTGGTAAAGATTTCAATAGGAAAAGAGAACTAATGCAAACCTAGAAAAACAACAAAGGGAAAAAACTGTGTTTAGTTACAGAATATGGGGAACATTTTCTAAATAAAGCAAACTTCAAGAATTAGCAGGAATGCCTCACCGAGGAGAAACCATCACCGTAGGGTGATTGTGACAAAAGTTTCAATCAGAAAGCAAATTTCAGAAGAAACCCCAAAATTTCACCCAGCAGGAAAATCAGTTTCAAGTAGGAAATATAATAAAAGCTTAATTACAAAAATAATACTGATGACATATCATTCTATTTTACTAAATCTGACAAGTGGCCAATGATTCAACAGGAAGACAGATATTTCCTTTGCCACTTTACCTTGCTGCTATACCCCTTATCTTTCTTTTTAAGAGCTTTTCTTCCACTCAGCATTCCTGCCATATACAGAATTTGCGCCTTGAGAGTCTTGCTGTCACTAAGCCATTCTGTCTTACCCCAGACTCTACACATTGGGGTGTTCTTCCCATTGTGGGGAGCTGCTTTGCACTTCTCATGGTGCCTTGCTGTGTTGATGCCAATCTTTGTTCTGTTTTGTTCTTTTTTTGGTGCCTGGGTTTTTTCCTGCCACCTTTTCTACTCTGTTTCCCCTTCATGGTGCCATATGATGTTGAAGCCACTCTTGGTGTCACTTTGCTTCTCATGCTGCCTTCCAGGGTTCTTACCACTCTTGTGGGTACCCTCTTTAAAATCTTTGGGGTGTTCTTTCCCCTTTTGCTGTTTCTTTGCTCCTCTGACAGTGCCTTAGAAAACTCTTGCCACTGCTGATCCTGGTATGCCCCAGGTCCTTATTCTCTTCATGCTACTTTTGGTACCACATTGACATCATCTTGATTCATTGGCAGGTCATCACCCCTCTGATGATGTCTGCCCTGCCAACTTCATTAGAAATGATTAGAAAATCCCAATTTGGGAGCCAAAAATAGACTGCATTGCTCCCTCCATTAACATTAATGGGAAACAAACTAACAATGAAACTAATGAAGCAATTTATTTTTTTTCATTTGAAACTAATGAAATGTATTTAGATGTCCTATGAAATGAATAAATGAACCAAATGAAAATTTTTTCCTCTGCACATCCCTAATGGATATCCCTACTTTACATATTAATGTGAGAGAAAAGAGCAAGAAGAACTCCAGGGATCTAGAGGGAGAAAAATCTAACATCATCCAATAGTGGTGTTTATATAAGGAAAGTTGGAAAATTGGTAAGGGATTCCCTTAATATATCATGAATCTGTCTGTTGAGACTATCCATACTGCCTATACTCTCAAAAGGGAGAACTCTTCCCTGACCATAAGAAACAAGAGAGATATATCAATTTATTTAAAATCTTTTCTATATCACATTCCTGAGAAATCCGTCCAATGTTGTATACAAACTTGCATAAACACATGAAATCTAAAAAAAACAAAACAAAACACATTAAATCAGTACTTCAAATAATCCCTATTTGAATAAAACAATAAATACTATAAAATATAATGAATATCTTGCCTTAAAGAGCTGGAACTCAATTGGACTTTACTTCAGAAATGATAAACCCCCAATCAAATCATCATTAACTGTCTCTTAAATGAAAGCATGAGGTTGCCCAACTGACCAAGAGCCAAAATCAAGTGAACCATTAGTACACATTTCCAACCCCAATAAATAATATAAAAAATAATGAATACCTTATCCTAATGAAAGAAGAAGTGTACCCAAACAACCAAAAGCCAAAAACAAATGAACCAGTAAATGAACAAATAAAATATAGTCCTTCAAACACCAGGAAAGATCTAATCTTTATCTTTCTCCTAATGGCAAAGTAATTAGTTTCAGTCCAGAAATCAAAAGACATAGCATTCTATAATATGTGGACAGCTACTGAGAAAACCTGGCTCCTATGGCATGTGAGATGTATCTCCCACAGAGACGATATTTATAATAGTTTTCTCTGCTTTGATTGCAATTTGCAATCTGTCTCATTTCATGCCAATTTTGGCCAAATAAAGTGGCCCAGACCATTGCAGGACAAAAAAATCTCATCACCAGAAGTTATTAGACATCAGTGTAATTGTTTCAATAAAGGACCTGATTGTATTAATCGAGGGCTATTCATTGTAGCCCTAATAGCAATGTTTTGCAGTAGGGATGTGAATCGTTTTTGAACGATTAAAATTATCGTCAGATAATTTTAAAATCGTCCAAAATCGTTAGAGTGCACGATACAATACAAATGCCCACGATTTATCGTCAGGGGCATTTGTATTGTATCGTTAAATAGGGGGTGGGAAAACCAGCACACCAAAGAAACCCTAACACCCACCCCGAACCTTTAAAACAAACCCCCACCCTCCCGACCCCCCCCAAAATGTTTTAAATGACCTGGGGTCCCGGCGCGATGATCCCGGCGCGATGTCCCGCTCTCTGCCCATGGCTGCTGTGAAGAGAAATGGCGCCGGTGGCCCTTTGCCCTTATCATGTGACAGGGCAAAGGTAGTGCCGGCGCCATTTTGATTCCTAGCTCCCGACGTCACGCGTCCAGGAGATCGCTCCCGGACCCCCGCTGGACCCCAGGGACTTTTGGCCAGCTTGGGGGGGGCCTCCTGACCCCACAAGACTTGCCAAAAGTCCAGCAGGGGTCCGGGAACGACCTCCTAAACTCGAATCGTTTTGCCGTACGGCATGGTCGGCGCCATTTTGCTGTACGGCAAAACGATTCGAGTTTAGGAGGTCATTCCCGGACCCCCGCTGGACTTTTGGCAAGTCTTGTGGGGTCAGGAGGCCCCCCCCCAAGCTGGCCAAAAGTCCCTGGGGGTCCAGCGGGGGTCCGGGAGCAATCTCCTACGCTCCTGACGTCGGGGGACAAAAAAACAAAATGACGCCGGCGCTACCTTTGCCCTGCTGTCATATGACAGGGCAAAGGTTGCGCTGGCGCCATTTCTACAACGCACCGGAGGTCCGAGAGTAAAAGATCACACCGGGACCCTCCCTCTGGACCCCAGGTAATTTAAGGCATTTGGGGGGGGTTCGGGAGGGTGGGGGATTTATTTTAAAGGGTCGGGGTGGGTTTTAGGGATGTTTTAATGTGCCGGTTTTCCCGCCCTCCCCCGATTTACGATTTATACGATATTTTAAAAAACAAAACCGCGACGATAAGATTCCCTCCCCCCCCAGCCGAAATCGATCGTTAAGACGATCGATCACACGATTCACATCTCTATTTTGCAGTAACTCTAGTTTATGAGCCATTTTTGGTAGGGAGAACCATAGATAAAGCTGAATTTTAACAGCCTAGTGCATGCCAAAACCAGGAGATACACACACAAGTTGGGCCGGCGCATGCCAAGTGGCTTTTAAAAGCCACCCATGTGCACGTCGCGTATCCCTTGCTACGCACAAATGAAAAGTTCTGAAAAGTGGAGAGGCATAGGAGTGGGCTGGGTAGAACATGAGCATACCTGGATTTCACCTTGAAATTTGCATATAAATACTTACACACACAGGCGTGTACTGGGGTCCCCTTCCGTGTAACTTTACTTCTGCTTTGGATGGCATGTAAGTCGTAAAACCAGAAAACTAAACTTATCAGTGGAGTATTAAGAGTCGGGGCTAACATGTGAGAATGGAGGTTATGAAACTAGGGGGGATTGAAAGTCCTATTCCTTACCTGGGTGAACTGGTATGACTGGTAATGGTGCGGTACACATGTCTTTTAAAATACCCCCCCCCCACACACACTTATATAGTAGTAGCGGCATTTGCACGCATCCACTTTAAATTTTGCACACATGTGCACAAGTTCAGGCTATTTTATAACATGTGTGTATGTACCCGCATATGTTATAAAATGGCCGAGTCCCTGGGTGCAGATTTATGAATACGCACATAAGTGCACCCGCGCACCTGTTTAAAAGTTACCATCTTAGGGTGTAGTACCAAAATTGTCGGTTTGGTTTGGTTTTTTGTTTCAGGTAGTTTTCATCTAGATTAACTTCATTTCATTTTCTTTCAATTTGAATCAATAACCAAACCAAAAAAATATTAAACTAGAAACAAATAACCCCAAAACAAATAAAACAAACTGCTTAAAAGGGCCAGTAGTGGCCCTGGGCCATTCTTGGCCAAAAATCAGTCAGATCCCAGTGCTAATGTGCAGCCTTGGTGCCAGAGTCCAACCTGGAGACCTATTCTTGGTGCCAAGGTTTGCCCTGTAATCTGGCCCTAGTACTCATGCCCGGCCTTGAGGCCTTCTCCTGGCACAGAAACTAGTCCTGGTGCCAAAGCCAGCCCTGAGGTCTTAGTCTGTAACTGAGGGTTGGCCCTGAGGCATGGTACCATTGGCTGGTACCAGGGCCCAGCCCTGAGGCACATTCTTGCACTGAGGCATAAGTCCAGCACTGAGACCCAGACCTGAGGCTAGGCCTGATGCTGGGACCAAGCTCTGAGGCCTAGGCCCATCAATGAGGCTTAGGTCTGTGTCAGGGTCAAATTCTGATGCTTGCTTCTGGCACAGGGACCCAGCCTTGAAGCTTATTCCTGGCACTGGACTTGGTCCTGAAGTCTGGTTCTATTGGTGATCCATGGTCCGGGAATGGTGGTCTAAGCTTAGGTCTTCTGATGCCCATTTCTTTTTCTTGTGCTTCATAAATGATGCCATACTCTTGGAAGATGATGTTGGAGTGACATCACTACGGTGACTTCCTGTGGAAAGCATGGCACCATTTTGTAAATGCCAAGCCAAGAAGAAGATGTCTGATCTCAGGCCTAGTCCTTGGCTCTGGGACAAGGCTTCAGGGCTGTAAACCAGTGCTGGGATTAAGCCTTGGTGATGGGACTAGGCCTCAGGTCTGGGGTATGGTGCCAGCCCTAGTCCTTAGTGAAGAAATCAGGACTCAAGGGGAAGCCATTATATAAAGTCTAGGCATGAGTGATGGGGCCAGGCCTCAGGATCGGGCCCTGGTGCTGGGATTGAGCCTGAGTGATGGGACTAGGTCTCAAGTCCAGACCCTGGTGCCAGACCTAGGCTTTGGTGACAGGACCAAGCCTCAGGGCCCAGTACTGAGCCTAGGCCTCAGTGATGGGACTGGAATAGACACTAGGGATTGTAGTGTGGTAGAACAAAATGAAGAACCAGGAAACAGGCAAAGTTGGAGGTGAAACTTGTATTTTTTTTCCTTTTTTCACATTTTTTTTCTGGGGTCAAAATACTCCAGGATAACCAACCAACCAATGACCTGGAAGAACCGGGATGGATTGTGGAAGGGGCAGAACAAAGCAAAGAACAACAAAAAGAAAAGGTGTGGTAGGAGAAACATGTATTTCTTTTTCTTTTTCCCCTATTATTTTCTGGGAACAAAACAAACATCCAGTATAACCAACAAACTAATAACAGCAAACAACACAGAAGCACCAAATATACCCTGCTGATACATATTAGGAGGCATGGCAGGTAGGGATATGAACAGAATGACCCCCCCCCCCCAAAGTGCTACATCAGGAGCAAGGCAGGTAGGGAAAGTGGTAGTACTAAGACCCCTAAGATAGTATAAGAGGCATGACAAGTAGAGCAGTAGCAGCAAGACCCTTAAGGTGACACTTCTGGGGCATGGCAGAGAAGTATGTGGCAGCAAGATGGTATATATGATGCATCGCAAGTAGCAGAGCAGAACCAAGGCCTTCAAGGTACTGTCAGTCATCTTGCCCTTGCTGGAAATTCTGGAAAACTAAGCAAAGTCAGATTGATTTTCAAACCTGAGAGAAAATTCTGGACAGTATTGTATCACAAACCAATTATTTTGTTTAAAAAACTATGTACTGAATCATTATGGCACCTGTGCAAACTATATATTGCAGCATCCTACTTTATGTGCCCTATTGTAAACTGTTGTGACGGATCCCTCTTAACGACAGTATAGAAACGATTTAAATAAATAAATAAACAAACAACAAATAAATAAATAAATAATAAAAAGACTAGCTTTTCCATCAACTCTGGCACCAGCCTGAGAGATGAAGGTTTGCGATGTCCCCTGCCATTGAAAAGACACTGGACACACTGATAGTGTGCAGGAAAGATATTGCTGAGCCACCTTGGCTAGGACTGGACAAACTGTGGACTTGAGTGCCCAATTTGTCAGCACATCTGTGTCTATTTACTCGATGAGCTCTGGAGATAGTGTGTCACACATATTTGTGCTGGGGGTCTCCTTTACTGGGGCGGCCTGAGGTTTTCTCTGCCAGCCTGCTTTAGCTATATCCTAAGGCAGGTATGTTGGCTCTTTGCAGGCAAGTTGGTTTGGCTTACTGTTTATAGGGGAGGAACTGTTAGTTGGCAGGCTGCTGCTCCTCCTTGCACTATTCTCTGAGGTGGCCATTGTTTCCTGTTCTATATCTCCACTGTGCCTTTGCCTCTGGCACTCCTATTGACACATACTAGCTACCAGTATCTTCTTCTTGAATGTGAGACATTAAGACTGTATGATGAGATTCTCTTTCACCCATGGATCACAAAGTGTAGCAAGCATGTATATATCATTTTCTGTGAGAGGCTTCAGTCTTTCCTGTACTGCTGCTGCAAGGAGCCCATTAACTTCAAAATCTCTGCTACCATTTCCTCTTCCTCAAGGAAGCCCTCCAACTTTTCTTCCAGAATGTCTACTATTTAGATGACCCCACCTAGAGTGAAAATTCTGGAACTCAGATCTTCTGTGGTATCTTTGAAGGGCTTTCTAGTCTAGCTGCCAAACCTCCAACATCTCTCTTTTTGGATGATTTTATATAAACCAACTTATTGGGACTATACATAAACCTGGTGTGCAGCAAAGCCCACCTGCACCCTGATACTCTGTCCCCACCAGTACTGCTACTTTATACTGCCTAAGCCAGGACCCACCACTGTACCATCAAGGAAAGGTAACCAGTCATACTGTTCATGCTGGTCCACTTATCACTGATGAAAACATGCTACCCCCCCCCCCCCTGCTTTAGCTATGCTAACATGCAACTATGGCACTGGTTGTACAGGCTGGGGATGCTCCTTTCTACTAAATGTAGTGCCTGGGTGGT
The DNA here is from genome assembly GCF_901001135.1 of Rhinatrema bivittatum. Classification (NCBI taxonomy): domain Eukaryota; kingdom Metazoa; phylum Chordata; class Amphibia; order Gymnophiona; family Rhinatrematidae; genus Rhinatrema; species Rhinatrema bivittatum. The sequence continues at coordinate 314,122,857 of NC_042615.1, read as the reverse complement.
ACTTTGTATATGGGGGCTCACACATTTATTTATTTATTTATTTTTGGTTTTTATATACCGGAAGTTCCTGTATAATATACATATCACTCCGGTTCACAGATAACAGAGATAACTATCGCCGAGATGGCGGTTTACATGGAACATATAGAACAGTTAATCTATTATAAAGTAGAATACAAACTAAGATCTACTAAGAACACATAAATAAAGCAAATAAACATTACAAAATTGCTGTGGGATGGGAGGGTTGTTATTCTTCCTGCTCTTAGCTCTCTGGGAAAGCTTGTAGGAAGAGCCAAGTCTTGAGTTTCACTTTGAACGTGGAATGGCACGGCTCAAGGCGGAGGTCTGGTGGTAGTGAGTTCCAGAGCGAAGGGCCCGCTGTGGATAGTGCGCGTTTCCTCAGGGAGGATTTTGCTGGTTGGGTGATCATTCTGTTCTGATATGCCTTCTGGTTGGCTTTTTAGAAGTGTGTAGTTGGAGCTGGAAGGTTAAGTTGAGTGGAGAGATGCTCTGTAGGGCCTTATGAATCATCATGCTGGTTTTGAACTGTATCCTGTATTTAATGGGGAGCCAGTGGAGATGCTGGAGGATCGGGGTGATATGGTCCCTTTTTTTGGCGTTGGTGAGAATTCTTGCTGTGGCATTCAAGACCATCTGGAGGGGTTTGGTGGTGCAGGCGGGAAGGCCCAGCAGGAGTGAATTGCAGTAGTCCAATTTCGGGAGAATGATGGCCTGGAGTACTGTGCGGAAATCCCTGTAGCGGAGAAGTGGCTTTAGTTTCTTTAAAACTTGTAATTTAAAGAAGCATTCTTTTGTGGTGTTATTTACGAATTTGTTGAGGTTGAGTCTGTTGTCTAGGAGTACACCCAGATCTCTGACTTGAGGAGAGGTGGTGTATCCTGAGGTGTCTAGAGGATTGCAGGCGGTGGTTGGGGCAGATTGTTCCGGAGCTATTATAAGAATTTCCATTTTGTTTGTGTTTAGGACTAAGTTGAGACTGGCTAGTAGATCGTTGATGGTTGAGAGGCATTTATTCCAGTAATCCATGGTTTTGTGTATAGTATCCGTTATAGGGATGAGTATTTGTATGTCATCCGCGTATAGAAATGGATTAGATTGAGGTTAGTAAGTAGATGACAGAGTGGGAGGAGATAGATGTTGAAGAGGGTGGGGAGAGTGAGGATCCTTGTGGTACCCCCATTTTGGATTGAATGGGGTGGGACTCCTTGTTGTTTATCTTGACTTTGTATGTTCTGTTCTCAAGGAAGGATTTAAACCAGTTGAAAGCTGCTCCTGTTATGCCGATGTCTGTTAGCCGTTGTAGTAGGCTAGAGTGGTTCACGGTGTCGAACGCTGAGGAGAGATCCAGAAGTGCGAGGAGGCAAGGTTGGCCTTTTTCCAGATTGAAGATAATGTTGTCCGATAGTGTGGCTAACAGAGATTCGGTGTTCTTTGTCTTCCGGAATCCAAACTGGTTAGTGGTGAGGATATTGTTGTCATCAAGGAATTCTGAGAGTTGTCTGTTAACCACTTTCTCCATGATTTTAGCCAACATAGGAAGGTTTGCTATAGGTCTGTAGTTAGCAGGATCCGAAGGGGGAAGGTTGGGTTTTTTGAGGAGAGGTTTGAGCATTGCCAACTTGAGTTGGTCGGGAACTTGGCCTTGAGCAAGGGAACGGTTGATGATGTCTGCCACTGGCTTGGCAATGATGTCGGGGATTGAACTCAGAAGGTTTGATGGAATATGATCTAGCAGGTGAGAGGATGGTTTTATCTTCTTAAGGATGTTCGCTATTTCTAAGGTGGACGTGGGTTCAAGAGATTCGAGTGCTGCTGTGTATGTGTTGGGTTGAGGAGTTTGTGGGCTGTGGTTGCTTGCGTAGCTTGTGTGCAGAGATGGCCCTTTGAGAGGGGCTACGAGTGAGGTGATTTTGTTGTCAAAGAATTCGGCTAGTTCATTAGCTTTTTTAAGAGCTTGGTCATCTGGGATGCTAGGTCCGGGAGGTTTGGTGAGTGCTGAGACATAGGAGAAGAGGGCTCTTGAATCGAATGAGAAGTGGTGTATCTTTTTGGAAAAGAATTCTTTCTTGGTTTTGTTGATTTCGTTTCTATATGAATTGAGGCATGCTTTGTAGGTGAGGAGGGTTGTTGTGGATGGGCTTTTTCGCCATTGGTTTTCCTTGCATCTGAGCTCGTGTTTACGTGACTTCAGCTCTGTGGTGAACCATGGTTTCCTGTTGTCTTTGTCCGGATTGATAGATTTTGTTGTCATGGGACACACTTGATCTGCTATCTTGTTAGTTATGTTAATCCATGAAGATGTTGCTGAGTTGGCGTCGGCGAGGTCCAGATTCATTAGTTCCTTGGTTAGGTGTTTACTGAGGTGATCTCCTGAGCACTGTTTCCTGACCGATATGGTGATGTTTTGATTTGTTTGGGGAGGAGATTTAAAGATCTCTAACATTGATGAGATGATACGGTGGTCGGTCCACGGTACCGCAAGGCATGTTGGGGTGGTGTGGGATGAGAGTCCTTCGTTTATAAAGATAAGGTCTAAAGTATGACCAGCTTTGTGGGTGGGTTCTTTCACAATTTGTCTGAAGCCCATATGGTTGAGGGAGGAGAGAAGAGTTTTGCAGTTGGAGGAATGAGGTTGTACATCCACGTGGAGGTTGAAATCTCCCATCAAGATGGTCGGTTTTCCGGAGTTTAAGTGTTTTGCTGTTAGTTCTATGATTGGTGAAGGGTCTGATTCCAGAAGGCCGGGGGGAGCGTAGATTAGTGCGATGGTCAGATGTTTAGAGTTGAATAATGCGAATTCGATATTTGCTGTGGTATTGGATGTCTGTAATGTTAAACCTAGCGTTTTTTTGGCTGCTGCACATGTTTAAAATCCATGTTCTCTGCTGCCCGCTGAGACTGTTGACCAAGTGCATTCATTTCCCCACTGCTCCTTGTTATGACTTTTGATGTTGCCTTCCTCTTGCCTTTGGACAGTGCGACCACCCTATTTCCTTTAAAGTGGGTTTCCTCTTTGGATTCATGGCAGAGGACTGCTGGCCTGCTAGTGGCTACCAGAAGGGGATGTGGTATCAGCTCTTGGAAAAGTCTTCCAATTTTCACCTCTTTTCCTCTGGCTTTACCTAAAGTGGCAGAATGGGTCCCCAAGTTAGTACTGCCTACCTCCATTGATGAAAATGCTAGCTGGTGCTGCTTCTTCAGGTGATACCACATACCAGCATTTGTGAGATGCTAATTTGCTTCCCTCAACTGCTTGTTCTTCCTCATCATCCTCACTTTCCTCTATTTTCCCCATCACAAAAGTGGAAGGAAAACACTACAAAATTTTCTTCCGCTAGTAACTCTTTAATTTCTGATTCAGGGAATTCATACAAGACTCTTCCTCAGAACCAGTTGGAGCAAAAACTCTTCATACTCCTCAACAGCAGTAACTAGAGTACGCAGCAAGTTTTTGGCATTCCTTTTCTACTAACCCTGCTTCTCTTCTCATGATAGTATTGGATGGCTATTCTTCTGCTCCAAAACAACAGGACAGGAACAGGTAGTGATGGAAAATCATTTCCAAATTTCAATTTCGTCTGCCTGAAGCTGCCTTCCTCTCCTGCCATTCTGAACTTCAAAACGTCTCTCTTTAATTTGGGTGCAGGACTGCTCTTTATATTGCTGCCAACTCTTCCAACATTCCCTTGTCTTCCTTTTTCTGACATAATGGAATTTGTTCAGATTAGTGCGCAGCCTATTGGGGATTTGGATATTACAAATAAATTTTTATTGTTGGTAACATAAATGTACCCCCATTCACAGTGTCACTCTACTGTCTGTGTGGAGAACTGTTTATCACACACATACAGTATAGTGTATGTATGCTGTGCTGCTTGCACAGCATACATACAAAATATTAGGGATGTGAATCGTTTTTCAACGATTAAAATTATCGTCCGATAATGTTTATATCGTCTTAAATCGTTATAGAACACGATACAATAGAAATTCTAACGATTTATTGTTAAAAATCGTTTAAATCGTGTTAGTGCGCACTAACTCGAGTTAGTGCGCACTAACACGAGTTACTGCGCACTAACTCCCCGTTAGTGCGCACTAACTCGATTTAGTGCGCACTAACTGAAAATGATACAAATAAACACTTTCCAGGTCACTGAAGGTCAGTTAGGAATGAATATGTGTTCCTATTGGCTGGCTGCCCTCTTATCTATTGATGTTACCAAGGTTACCACTGAGGTGATGGTTGGGGGGATGGGAAATGGAACTGGAAACTAACGAACACCAACAGAAAATGAAACAAAGTGTTCACACTTCCCAGGTCAGTAAAGGTCACTTAGGAATGAATATGTATGTATGTATTCCTATTGGCTGGCTGTGCTCTTATCTATTGATGTTACCAAGGCTAACACTGAGGTAATGGTTGGGGGGATGTGAAATGGAAACAGTTGGAAGCTTGACAAAAAAAGTAATGTCATGATCAGCACTCACGTGACTAGAACTTGTTTGTTTATTATTTTAGTTAGCAGGCACCTGAAATGCTAGTGCATGTTGAATTTGCCAATCACTGTGCATTTTAGAAAGGTGGTCCTGGCTGTAACTGTACACAGTTCAAATATATGTAATTGATTGTTGGTAAGTGTATTTTTTAAGTAGCCACACTGGCACAAGTATGTTTACTTTTCCTCCTACTTAACTCACTAGCTCAGCTTTGTAAGAAGGGCTTCTCTGCATGTGTGTTGTTTTTGTTTGGTGTGAGGAGAGCAGAAACATCAGATCTTTATTCAATCTACTACAGTCATCTCTTACAGTGCCCTATCCCTATTAATACCAGGAGTGTTGTGATCTTCCTGCACACAGTGCCCTAACCCTGATACCAGTCTGAGACAGCTCCCTCCCTGCATTACTAGTGAGAGGCTGGCTTCACAGACAGGGGGGAGCTGCCTGACCCTCACTCCTGACTTCCCCCATGTCCCAGCTAGTGAATGGTGTGTGGGTGAGGGGGGGGAGGATGGTGAAGTCTGAGACAGCTCCCTCCCTGCATTACTAGTGAGAGGCTGGCTTCACAGACAGGGGGGAGCTGCCTGACCCTCACTCCTGACTTCCCCCATGTCCCAGCTAGTGAATAGTGTGTGGGTGAGGGGGGGGGAGGATGGTGAAGTCTGAGACAGCTCCCTCCCTGCATTACTAGTGAGAGGCTGGCTTCACAGACAGGGGGGAGCTGCCTGACCCTCACTCCTGACTTCCCCCATGTCCCAGCTAGTGAATGGTGTGTGGGTGAGGGGGGGGGGGGAGGAGGATGGTGAAGTCTGAGACAGCTCCCTCCCTGCATTACTAGTGAGAGGCTGGCTTCACAGACAGGGGGGAGCTGCCTGACCCTCACTCCTGACTTCCCCCATGTCCCAGCTAGTGAATGGTGTGTGGGTGAGGGGGGGGGGAGGATGGTGAAGTCTGAGACAGCTCCCTCCCTGCATTACTAGTGAGAGGCTGGCTTCACAGACAGGGGGGAGCTGCCTGACCCTCACTCCTGACTTCCCCCATGTCCCAGCTAGTGAATGGTGTGTGGGTGAGGGGGGGGGGGGAGGAGGATGGTGAAGTCTGAGACAGCCCCCTCCCTGCATTACTAGTGAGAGGCTGGCTTCACAGACAGGGGGGAGCTGCCTGACCCTCACCCAAGCAGAGAAGCCCTTCTTACAAAGCTGAGCTAGTGAGTTAAGTAGGAGGAAAAGTAAACATACTTGTGCCAGTGTGGCTACTTAAAAAATACACTTACCAACAATCAATTACATATATTTGAACTGTGTACAGTTCCAGCCAGGACCACCTTTCTAAAATGCACAGTGATTGGCAAATTCAACATGCACTAGCATTTCAGGTGCCTGCTAACAAAAATAATAAACAAAGAAGTTCTAGTCACGTGAGTGCTGATCATCACATGTCAAGCTTCCAACTGTTTCCATTTCACATCCCCCCAACCATTACCTCAGTGGTAACCTTGGTAACATCAATAGATAAGAGCACAGCCAGCCAATAGGAATACATATTCATTCCTAAGTGACCTTTACTGACCTGGGAAGTGTGAACACTTTGTTTCATTTTCTGTTGGTGTTCATGAGTTTCCAGTTCCATTTCCCATCCCCCCAACCATCACCTCAGTGGAAACCTTGGTAACATCAATAGATAAGAGGGCTGCCAGCCAATAGGAACACATATTCATTCCTAACTGACCTTCAGTGACCTGGAAAGTGTCTATTTGTATCATTTTGAGTTAGTGCGCACTAACTCGAGTTAGTGCGCACTAACGGGGAGTTAGTGCGCACTAATCGGAAAAAACGATTTTTAACGATTTTTCAATGAAATAATCGTGCCAAACACGATTTTCTTCTCCTGCCACACGATTTCTATCGTTAAGACGATATGGAAAACGATTCACATCCCTACAAAATATGATAATCACCAACTGAATAGACTGGCAGCCTGGTATAGACTTTTTGCTTAGTGCTCACTTCACTGGTGTCCAGACAGAGACAAAAAAAAAAAGTCATTAGCAGCCCTTTTTTTTTTACCAGTGCAAAAAAATCCAAAAAGCTGTTCTTAAAGTCTGAAAGAGCTTCTAAGCACATGTCCTTTTCTGACCAAATCTAGAGAAGAAATAGAGTACTTGTTGTACATGCTCAGATCTTTTGATGGGAGAGGGTCAGTGTCATTTGATTCAGATAGCAATGATAGGCTAGAGTAAAAAAATTAATTCTATGTGATGTTTCATGTGTATGGTTTCCTTGCTAACACTCCCTGACTCAGCTCTAACAAGGTTTTGAGTTCACAAATGGAAATGTTTGGTGCTATAGTTACTTGCACTTTGTTGGGGAAGAAAAGAGCTGTAGATTTTGGCATATTTCTTTAAGGGAGTGTTATGAGAAAGAACCAATAGGAGGAATTTCATTGGGTCAATATAAGGAGGTGCTCAGAGTGGGAGATATGTTTTTTGAGTCTTGAGTCATTGTCATTGAGGATAGAAGCCTGATGGGGGAATACCTACCCTTCTTTATAGCCATCGGTCCTGAGTCCAGAAAGACCTTGGCTCCAGATTCCCATTGCTAGACTCCTGGGCAATGTAATTAAGCCACTTGGGGGCAATTATGGACAATTAATTGGGACCTCATTCCTTATCTAGGGAAAAAGGTTCATGAATTACATCTTGTGCGAGGACCCAAGAAAAATAATCTTAGGGTACTGAAAAAGAGAAGTTAATGGGAAGAATCAGTGAAGACTTGAAGGAAGAATGTTTTGTTGTGTTGTCCTTGTTGTTGCTACTATTGCTTTATGAAACCTGTGCACCCTGAGAAAGCAGTGAGTTTTAGGAGTTTTACTCTCCCTGCTGGAAATCCAAGATTTTGCTCAAATAAAGTTTTATTGAAGATAGCTTTTCTATAACACCATCCTTTATCTTAAGGCATGGGTTTGAGAGAGGCATCTGTAGGCATGTGGAAGAATTGTAGGTGTAGTCAAAGAGGTCACAGACAGGAAAGAAGAATCTTATGGTGTCAGATCCACTATTCCATTTGCTCAACCACTTTTATGTGTTTGTGAACTGAGCAAATAATGCTCAGTTCACAAACAGGCATCAGACAACTCATTTTATGTCCCCCAACAAGGGGGGTTACATAGGTTTGCCTTCCTTTTTGTGGATGTTGCCTTTTACATATTTTGCTCATGCTGATATATATATATATATAGCACTTACCATCTTGTAATAGACTTTCTTCTCACTTCTTCTATTTTCTCCTGACTACCCATAGCATACAGCAGTTTTTCCAAAGGGCAAGCATCTTTCAGTCTCGGCTTGCTACAAGTGGATGAATGCATACATGCAATCATTCTCTGCCTTTTTATCTGCTTTACACATACTGTTTTTGATATTATCTTAATACATCCTTCATTGTTTTCTCTATTTCAGCCTCACCCTAGCATGTTGTTGCTCCAGCAACAAGAGCAACAGGCAGAGGTAGAATTGACTGGCATAACTGATTCTAAAGGAATGTTATTTCAGCAATTAATATTACGATTTCATCAGCTACGCAGCTTCATCGTACCCTTACCATGATGCCTCCCTGCCAACAAACGTCTCCATGAATCTCCATCCCATGCTGTCCCCTTCAGCTCCTCATGATTCATCGAGCTAAGTTTGTGGTACAACTTCCCAGTCTACAGAAGCCATCAGTAAGCCAACTGCCCTGTCAAACTATGCTCTGTGCCTACACCCATCCAGACTCCAACCCTACATAATCCTGCCTTACCAAACCCAAGATGCTTTTGTATCTCGTTGCCCTTGCCTCATTGTCCTAGCCACTGTTGCCTTGAGGTCTACCCAGGCCTATCCTTGTCTTCCTTTTTGGCCATCCAGCCTTCTTGCTCCTTGTCTTGCCTTGGGCCTCTAGGCCTTCTCACTCATTGCCTTGCCTTGTGGACTTCAGGCCTTCTCATTCCTAGTCATGCCTTGTAGCCTAAGGAACTTCTTGCTCCTTTCCCTGCCTTGCAGTCTATGTAGGCCTTCCCTGACCTCTGGCCTATCTAGGCCTTGTCTTGCTCTGTATCCTATCTAGGTTTTTCCATTGCTTTGCTCCTCAGGGCCTTCCCTGCCTAACACTGCCTTCTGGCCTGTATGATCAATGTTCTGTTTTGTCCTTGTCTCACCCTGTCTTGTCCTGCCCTAGTCTGTTCCTGTCCAACCTCAGTTCCAGCCTTATGTGCACCCTGTTCCTGTCCAAGCCTCAGTTCCAGCCATACCGGCATGCTGTTCCTGTCCAAGCCTCTGTTCCAGTCTTATCTGCATGATGTTCCTATCCAAGCCTCAGTTTCAGCCTTACATACACTCTGTTCCTGTCTATATCTGCCCCAGCCTTATCAGCCTGTTGAAGCCTTGCTCCAGAATCACTATGTTGGCTTGCCGCCACAGAGACTTGCTGGCCACCAGAAGCCAATTGCTCAACCTGTGGGGGAGGGACTGGTTATGCCAAAGACTGGCCCTAGCTTTGCCCTGCCATCCTGCACCACTCCGAGGGTGTGGTGCTCCCTACACTCAGCCTGGACCAAAGCCATAACAATTAGGTAGTGAGGTACTTAAAGAAGGCAAGGCCCAGTGGAAATCTATGAGGCAACTTCAAGAATGCTTAGGTAAAAGAGGTAGAATGTATGGGACAATGTTCAAACTGTTCTACCTAGATGCAAAGCCCTCTGGTAATCTTAACTCTTGTATCTAATTTTTAAAGGGAAAATACACATATATTTTCCCTTCCAAAATTGCCACAGCTACAAAGTACCCACAGCCTTTTGTATTTGCATTTTCTGCAGGTAAAATTTATGTATAAAATATTGTTTATATATTTGAAAACACATTCTACAATTTTCTTTTTCTAAATCTGCCCAAAATACATACCCAGAAATGTCTTCCTTTAGTCTGGATAAAACTACATGCACTATGGAACCCCATAGATACTTTTAGTTGCGCTTAGTGAGGACAAGTTTCAGACAGTAATTTACCCATGTAAATTATTATTTAGCCATGTAAATGGCTATAAAATCATTGCCCTCTATAAGTATTTTGATATGAGATTTTAACATTCCAAGGTCAGGCACTCATTTTCTAATGGCTAGCTAGAGTCAGTAAAATAGAAGAAAAACAATTCTGTATCACCTATCCATCAGATTCAGCTTTCGATCTGTCAGCTAGATTTAAGAAAAAAAAAAAGAAAAACAGACTAAAATTAAATTTTTGGCAAGTAAAGATGAAGAGAGGAAAAAATGGAGCATATGGTGAAAGAAGAAACAAGTTGGCATAACCAATGTCCTAATTAAACTGGCATGTCCCAATCACCCTGTGCTTAAGTCAACAGTGCATTAGTGAGGTGTGCACTGAGCATGCTCCAGTAAATAGAATTTATCTCTTGAGAGTACTATGCTAAGAAGGAATTACACATGTTTTTTAAGCTCTCTGCCTATTAGGCAATCCCAAAGGATCAACTTCCTTATACAGGAAAAGTAGCCTGCCTCCAATTGGAGGCAGGCTACTTTTCCATGGGCCAACCTGTAGAACAAGTACTCCAGCAAGATTATGAAAACAACCCTGACTGGAGCCTCCTAATTTGAAGGTCTTCACGCAAGTCATTTAAAGTGAGTATGATTGGTCATGCACTACAAGATTAGTTGGCAAATCTCAACACAAATAGACATGGTTTAATGGGGGAGCATCAACATGTTTTTTGTAAAGGAAGTTTTGCCTTACCAATCTGCAAGATGTTTTTGAGGGTGTAAGTAAACATGGGGGTGAAGGTGAATCAGTTAATATAGTATATTTCGATTTTCAGAAAGTAAAGTTCATCATGAGAGACTTCTCAGAAAATTGGGAGGTCATGGAGTCATATACAGTGTCCTCTTGTGAATTGGTAACTGGATAAAAGACAGGAAACAGAGAGTAGGATTAAAGGGTCAGCCTTGCAACTGTAGAAAGGTTGTTAATGGAGTGCCCCAGGATCTGCAATGGAATCTCTGCTATTTAGCATGTTCAAAAATGATCTGGAAATTGGAACAACAAGTGAAATGACCAGATTTTCAGATGACACAAAATTGTTTTGAGTAGTTAAAATAGCAGTGGATTATGAAGAACTGCAGAAGGATCTTGTGAGATCAGGAAAACGTTCTTTTAAATGGCAAATGCAATTTAATGTGGACAAGTGCAAAGTAATGCCCATAGGGAAAAGTAATCACCACCACAAGTACACAATGCTGGTTCCATTTTAGGAGTCACTACCTAGGAAAAGGACCGCGGAATCCTTATGGATGATACCTTGAAATCTTCAGCTCAGTGTGCAGTGGCAGTCAAAATGGTAAATAGAATGTTCGGAATTATTTGTAAAGGAACAGAGAACAAAACCGAGAATATCATAATGCCATTGTATAGATCCATGGTGTGACTACTTCTTGAGTATTGTGTGCAGTTTTAATCACCTCATCTCAATATAGACATAGTGGACATAGAAAACGTACAGGGAAAGGCAATAAAATGATAAAGGGGATGGAAAATCTCACTTATGGAGAAAGCTAAATAGATTAAGACTCTAGTTTGGAAAAGAGACAACTGAGAGGGAATATATTGTTGAGCACCCCGTCCACGCTCGGCCCACACATAGGCCTGCTCACCTCTCCAACTCCTCTGCAGGTCCCAGGTCGGCCTCCCCAGCAGCAGCTGCAAGCTCCTTCAGGCCTCAGCGTCCCGCAGTGGCGGTCGCCGAGCCTTCCTTAGTGCACCAGGCCTCACGGCATGGCTCGGCGTCCTCCGTGGTGTCGGCCCCACCCCTAGGTGCAAGAGTGGACCACCTGGTCCCTTAAAGGGCCAGGGGCAGGTCCAAGCTCCATGGTGCATCCTGATTGAATGAATTACTAAAGGAAGTACCTGCCTACACTTCCTTGCCTTGGCAATATGGTCGACACCGTGTGTGTACTAGTTTGCCTCCATATCTCATCAACTGTTCCAGTCTCATTCCAGTCTTGTTCCAGTCTTGTTCCAGCGTTCTTCTGTTCCAGTGTCCTCCTGTTCCAGCGTCTTTCTGTTCCAGCATCCATCTGTTCCTACATTACCCCAGTTAGTACCTCTTGGACTTACTCTCTGGTACTGACCTCTGCCTGTTCATGACTATGCTGATCGCTGCCTGGATACTGACCTCTGCCTGTTGTGACTATGCTAACTGCTGCCTGGGTACTGACCTCTGCCTGTCTACTCGACCACATCTGACCTCTGGAACCTGACTTCTGCTTTGGCTGACTTCTCTCGGACTGACATTTGGAAATTGACTTCTGCTTTGGCTGACTACTCTCAGACTGACCTTTGGAACTTGACCTCTGCTACTACTGACCATGCCTCCTTGATTCTGGCCTTGTTCCTAGCCTTGTCATCTCAGACACTGTTCTGGCCTTCTCCAGACCTCCAGCCTTGACATCAACTGTGCTTCCTTGATCCTGTGGGCACACCATTGAACTTCCTTCTGGGAGACCCTGCGAGGCTTGCCTAAGTCCAAGCGGCCCGGATCCCCAAGGGCTCCACCTGGGGGGACCGTGGGCTTCCAGTGGTGAAGCTCCAGCTAGCCTCTGTCTCCTCCTGTACTCTGCCTCCTGGTGGCAGGTGTTTCCTGGGTCCGACCAGGGAGCCTACCAACACTGCTCCAGAACAAGGGTACACCTCCAGGCGCAACAGGTTGCCAAGGCCATGGACTCGGTGGAGTCTCCCGCCTCTCGGGCCCTACCGGGTCTGGCCGTGACTGTACAAGAGCAACGACGAGCCTTGGAATCATTGGCCTCTTCGGTTGAAGAGCTTCATTCCCAGTTGCAAGATACAGCTCTGGCCAATCCTATGGGCCTATCGTCTACCCTGTTACCCAAAGTGTCACTGGCTCTCCCAGCACTTCCTCGATTCAACGGGGATCCATGTCTCTGTTGAGGCTTCCTCAACCAGTGCTTCATGCAATTTGCACTGCAACCCTCCTTGTTCTTGAAGGAGTCCACAAAAGTGACTTTCATCCTTTCTCGCTTAGAGGGAAAGGCTCTAGCATGGGCTTCTCCACTGTGGGAACGCTCCAACCCCATGCTCTCCCAGCTGTCAGAGTTTGTCACTGTATTCAAATGGACCTTCAGAGACATGGGCTGTCAAGCAGTAACCAGCCATAACCTTCTCCACCTCCGTCAAGGGTCAAAAACCCTCTCCGAGTACACAGAGGAATTCAGGACCCTGGCTACTGAGCTCGGGTGGCAAGAAGATTGTCTGCAAGCCATCTTCCTGGATGGTGTCTCAAGCGCTCTCAAAGATGAACTCACCGTCCGTTAGACTCCCACGTCTCTAGAGCAGTGGTTCTCAACCTTTTTTCGGCCGGGACACACCTGACAGATGGTTCTCATATGCGTGACACACTGAACATGTGACCGTCAAGGGGCAAAATGTAAATATACATTCTGCATCCTCAGGAATCCCCTCCACCCCCAAAAATGGGTGCAAAGCAGATCTAGGGCATTACCCTGTACAACTCGCCATACAAAAAAATATATTCTGGTTCTGATGACATCTCAGTAAAAGCAAAACAAACTCTCTTTACTGGCAGGCACAATACCCCTCCTTATGAAAAGACAGTAATTTACCACTACAAATATTTAACCAGGCCCTAAACACTAATACACCTCCTATTAGGAAAACAGAGTAAGCCAAGCTGCTATAGATAGATACCTACTTAGAAATAATTGTAAAACTATACTAATAAATGTTACAAAACAACTGATGAACAGAATAACATCCAACAATTAAAAACTCATAAAAATTATTAAAAATTGTCCAAATATCAATAAAATATTTCAAAACAGCAGACACATCACATAATACCCAATAATTAAAATGGCAGTCAATCAAGAAAAATAAACTTAAAAAGCCGCCTTTACTTACCCTCTCCAGCAACTCTCCTACTCCTTTCCCTTGCAGACCAATAGCACTCACCAGAAGCAGCAGTGGCTGCTGAAGCTCTGTCCTCACAGTCCTCTTCCTTAGGGCCCACAACCAGTCACAACCAGTCTCTGTCTCACACAGACCAGTATCTCCCTAACTAGTATCTCTTCCTCACACTCACACCAGTCACCTCACTGACCAGTCTGTCTCTCTCTCTCTCACACACACACACACCAGTCATCTTCCTGACCAGTCTGTCTCTCTCTCATAGAAACACACCACCTCTGACCAGTCTCTCTCTCAATCACATACAAATGTTCTTGCTCCCATTCTACCACAACCCACAAAGCTGCCACTCACGCACCCAGGCACCAATTCTACCTCACACACAAAAAACTGCCACTCACGCACCCAGGCACCCATTCTACCACACACACAAAAAGCTGCCACTCATGCACCCTGGCACCCATTCTACCACAACCCACAAAGCACTGCCACTCACGCACCCTGGCACCCATTCTACCACAACCCACAAAGCTGCCACTCATGCACCCATTGTACCACACACACACAAGCTCTCACTCATGCACCCAGGCACCCATTCTACCATACACACACACAAAGCTGCCACTCAGGCACCCATTCTACCACACACACACACACACAAAGCTGCACTCACACCCCCATTCTACCACACACACACACAAAGCTGCACTCACACCCCCATTCTACCACACACACACACCCCCATTCTACCACACACACACAAAGTTGCACCCAGGCACACATTCTACCACACACAGAGTTTCTTCTCATTGTTTTCCCCAATAAGCCTGGCCTCCGCTTATCAGCTGCCGCTGACCTGACTTCCGGGGGTGCGCAGGGAATCTCTGCTCTTCAGTCCCTCCGGCTTAGCCTCCAGCAGCGGCGCACAGGTCTCTTCGTTCTTGACTTCAGTCCCGCCGGCGGTGCACGGGTCTCTCCATTCTTCGGCGGCAGCGCACGGGCCTCTCCACTCTTCGGTCGCCGGCGGCGGCGCACAGTCCTCTTCACTCTTCGGCCGCCGGCGGCCAAGAAGGAAGAATTCCCGCGGCACGGCCTTTCTTCTTCCCGCGCACCGCGTATCACTTCCTGTTCCGGGTCGGGGGGTGGAATGCAGGCGCGGGAAGAAGAAAATGCCAGCTGCGGATGCCACAGTTGTTTTTTGCACCGCTGCTGTTCCCGCTGGGCTTGAACGTGCTGATAGCCCGGCGGCAACGGCAGCAGGGAAGAAAGAGCAGCGGGAGGGACCGGGAGCCACGCGACACACCTGCCGGTGCTTGGCGACACACTGGTGTGTCGCGACGCACCGGTTGAGAACCGCTGCTCTAGAGGACCTGATCTCTGTAACCGTGAAGATCGACCACCGACTCCGGCAACGGCGCCTAGAAGTAAAGATCTCTCGATCTGCTTCTCCATGCCCAATGCATGCCGAAAGTCCTCTATCTAAGGCTTTATTGGCACCACTGCCTCCTGCTGAAGAACCAATGCAGGTCAACCATGGGCGACTATCTCCGACTGAATGCCTTCATGGGAGAAAGGAAGGTCTCTGCCTTTACTGTGGTGCCTCAGGAAAACTTCGGCAGTCCTACCCGGTTTGACCGGGAAACTGCAACACCTGAGCCCAGCAGGGGTCCCGAACTTGGGCACAACTGTCACCGGCCTCCCTGGGCATCGAGTATCACTCTTTCACCACCACTGCCCTTGTCAACACTAGGGCAAGTGGCAGCTTCATCATGGATGACATCGTCAAACTCCTGAACATCCCTCTACAGCCCCTAGAGGTGTCTCTCCGCATCATGACCAACCAAGGGGAACATCTCCCAGGAATCATCACCCACTGAATGGCAGCCGCCTGCCTCACCATGGGAACTCTCCATGAGGAGGAAATGTATTTCTATGTTCTGAAATGTTCTACACATCCAGTCATCCTGGGACTGCCCTGGCTCCAGGCACATGAACCTCAATTCGATTGGCATTCCCTGCAGTTGGTGCAATGGGGTCCCAAGTGCCAGAAGACCTGTTTAAGGCAAGTGTCTCCAGTGGTAACCGTCCTAAAGTCCACCACCCTCACCGGGTTGCCAACCCAGTACGCCGAGTTTGAGGACATCTTCTCAAAGCAAAAGGCAGACACATTTCCTCCACTTCACAAACTGAATTGCCCTATAGAGCTCCTGCCTGGAACGATGCCTCCCAAGGACAGAACCTATTCATTGTATCATCCAGAAACTTTAGCCATGTCCAAGTATATTAAAGAAAACCTATAGAAAGGGTTTATTATACCTTCCGACTCTCCCGCAGGAGCGGGTTTCTTCTTCGTTAAGAAAAAGGATGGAGTATTGCGTCCTTGCATTGATTATAGAGGGCTTAACTCCATAACCCAAAAGGATCAGTACCCATTGCCCCTAATCAGTGAGCTGTTTGACCGCCTCCAAGGGCCTAGGATCTTCACGAAGTTGGATCTAAGGGGTGCATACAATCTTATGCACATCCAACTGGAAGATATTTGGAAGACCGCATTCAACACTAGGGATGGTCACTACAAGTACATTGTGAAACCCTTTGGCCTCTGTAATGCCCCCACCGTCTTTCAATGTCTTATGAAAATTCTCTGAGATCTCCTTTATTCCTTTGTGGTCGTATACTTGGATGACATCCTGATCTTCTCAAAGGATCTAGAGTCACATCGTGATCATGTCAAGACCGTAATTCAATGCTTGAGAGAGAACCACCTCTATGCCAAACTGAAAAAATGCATCTTTGAGCAAAACCGCCTGCACTTCTTAGGGTATATCATCTCCAATTGAGGATTTTCTATGGATCCAGAAAAGCTTCAAGGCATTCGAGACTGGCCCCAGCCAGTTGGCCTCCGTGCCTTGCAATGATTCCTCGGCTTCACTATTATAAAAGCTGCATCGCTAATTATTCTACCCTAGCCGCTCCACTCACCACCATGACAAAAAAAGGGGCTAACACCCACATTTGGACCCCCAAAGCACAAGCCGCCTTTCACGCACTGAAAGAGGCCTTCTGTTCAGGCCCTTGCCTGTGACATCCGGACCCAAGTCGTCCATTCGTCGTGGAAGTCGATGCGTCCGCTATCAGAGCTGGAGCGGTACTAAGTTAATTTTCTCCCAAGGGTATATTGATACCATGCTCATTTTATTCGCACAAATTCTTACCTACAGAAAAGAACTATACAGTCAGAGATTGAGAACTCCTGGGCTTCAATTATGTATCCCCTAGTTGTATATGTATTATGTTTTGCATTTGTCTTATGTAGGTATTTATTCTTTCTTGCATGTGTGTTATATTTGCAGAGCTAAACTGGTTTTCATGGAGAATGGGAGGGATGGGAGGACAGTAGTAGTAATAGTTGGGTAATAGTAATAGCAAGCAATTGGAGTACCAATATTAGCAAACTTAGCTGATGTAAAGACAGCATTGAGGTTCTGAAGTTTATCATTCATACATCTAATGCTGTGTAGTTTCATAATGGGTACTGATGTATCCAAAATTGTTTGATGTTGTAGTCTGTTTTGTCATATTTCAAAATTGTAATAAAAAGATTACAAAAAAAAAAAAATGATATATCCCAAATGCAATAGCATTGGTAATAACGATCAGTTAGTCATATAAATTACTTGGTATAACTATATGAGATTTAGATTTCCCCTTCCCAGTGCAATCTTCTGGCAGCATTCAAATATTTACTTTGAGGGAAGGCCAACTAGAATTAATTTGGGAAATTAAATGAATAAAGTGGAAAATCATGCAGAGGCTTGTTTGCTTTCCAAGTTAAGCCATGCCTCGGTCTAGTAGTAAAAGAGAGCATATGTAGGATGACAACTTCTCATGTTCCGTAGCGGCTGGGGTTAAAGAACGTGGAGTGAGTTGTACATTTCCCCCTCCCCCTATGTCCTAAGGTGGGACAGCAGGCCGTGAGAAATAGAGGAGAGATGTATTGTTTTGGAAATGAGTGGTTAGCCAATATGGCCTTCTACAAATACATGTTGTAATTATGCTTTCTCTAATTGTTTCTTTCTCCATTGATCATATGTAATGTTCCTTTAGTATTTACTCTTGTGGAGTTTTCTTGTTGCTGAATAAACTCTAATGATGGTGATTTGATAGAAACATACAAACACAGAACCATGATAAGACTTAGAGATAATATGGTCCATTGAGTCTGACAGTGTGGAATATATCTGTGACAGTTCCACAAATTGTTTCTATAGACCATTTTATGGAGCTGATTTGTGCCAGTGACCTATGGTATGCTGCTGACAACCTTATTACCCTGCTTTTCTGTTATTTTTTTGTTAGGTTCTTGTCATGAGAATACGCAAAAATTCAAAATGTGCTATTTCCTAATTTCTTTACACTTGGAGATATTTCCCCTGCGCTTTCATAGACTGTTTTTATACTAAATGCATTATTTACAGGTCCCCACCAACTAAACTGTTCTGGTTATCTTTCTTTGAAGGGTTTACAGTAATTGGCATCTCAGTAAGTACTGTGTAGAATTGAATATGGAAACACTACTTACAATGATTCAGAAGGAAAGATATGAGAATAACTGAGAGTAAAAAAAAGAGAATATGATGAAATGAGAATAGCAAGCAGAAGGAGAGATAAAAGGAGACAGACTGCAGAAAGGATACAGGGGCAGCTAATGACAAATTTTGAGCAAAATTGAACAGATTCAGAGAAAAGATGTTTGGAAAGAGAACAAATGGGGTGAGTAGGTACAAGTTTGTGTGCGTGTATGTGTGATTGTGTGTGTGTGTGATAGAGAAAAAAATGGATAGACAGACAGACAGACAGAGACATGCAAACACAGTGACCTTGTATCTGTGACCCTGTATGAAAGTAACTATTTAAATAAATTTGGAAAGATATACTCCTTTTTGGAGCACAGCAAACATACAAATGATTTCTTGGTGAAGCTGAACCACATGCATGCTGTTTGGCTCTGTACATGGACGAACAGACAAACATGGTCTCCTCTGACTGTATTCTTTAACTGTTATACAAAGAAAGCAAAACAAATCTGTATGAATACATATAAGTAGATCTCTTTGGGGCTGATTCACTAAGGTTTTTCTCCCATTCCGTGTCTATGGGACATAAAACATAATGCATGACTTTTATGAGGTTCAGTGCTGTGCTCTAAATAGGAGAAGTGACAATAATACACAGAGTATAGAGACAACTTTCACTATTCTCATTTAGGGCCTCATTTTCTAAAGTATCGCAGGCCTGTGATACTTTAGGGAATGAGGGGTGGGGGCCGAAATGGGGGGCGGGCCTGCGCTAGCCGGCAGTGATCGCACCGTCACGGTGTGATCGCTGCCGGTTTCGCACCCAATAGCGCCACCATAGAAGGTGTAGCTATTGGGCGCAAACTCAGACGTGAAAAGGGCCTTACCTTTTCGTTGTCCGCAGCGTCTTCACAGAGTCGGCCCCGGTGACACCCCGACTCCTCCTCTTCCGAGGCCGACTCTGCCCCCATTTTGGTATCGCACGCGATAAGGGACTTTTCGCGTGTGAAACGTCCCTTATCGCGTGTGATCCGGATGGAAAATGAGGCCCTTAGTACCTATGATACTAGGAAACACAAAATCTGCACTGAAATAGATGCTCACCTTCCCAAATTATTTTGAAAAACTAAAACAAATGTACTATGTACATTCAATAGAAGTCTTAGTAATTAAAAAGCAATTCACCTTGACTTTATAAACCTACATACAATTTATGCAGGTCAACTGGCATGAAATGTATATAATTAGAGAACAGATGTCCTTTAATTTTAAACAGTCTATAATAAACTAGAGATGTAAATATGTTTTCAATGACTGGGTAAGAGATAATGCTTAAGCCCATATTCATTTCATTATTGGCCCTATGAAACAAATGGAAGGGTCCCAAAAAATGAAACAAATATTCTTTATCTCATTTGTATATGTTCCCCATTCATTTTTATTGCCAATTGAAACCTATGGCTGTGTACTGCTGAGAAAAAAAAATAACTGGTAACTATAGCAACCAGATCTTGCCTGTGGGACATCACTCCTTGTCAGAGCAGAGGTAAGACAAATTGGCAAGGAGCCTAGCCAAAAGACAAATCACAGTGCAGCATCGTTTTAAATAGCCTATAGCTACTATTTGGATCAAGTGACACTGACCCACTCCAAATGTAAAGCCTCAGCATGTGCAAGAAGCAGTCTGTATTTCCTCTTTGAAGAGAAAGATGGGCGAAGTTCTCACAGAGTTTGAAAAAAGCTTAATTTTTGATTTAGCACTGGTAAAGGGCTACTTCTAATCTTCTCTGTGCTGCATTGGTCTCAATCACTATGCCAGAGAGATAGTGCACTGCTGCTGAATTTCTCTCTTCACTGGAGGAGTGTCATAGTGAGAGAAAGTGTGGAGATTACAGTTGAAGTAGCACTAGTAATTTCTTCTGTTTCTGTCTGTCTGGACACCAGTGAGGTGATCAGTGCACACTCAAAGACTGAAGATAAGTCTTAGCAGGCTGCCAGTCATTTCTATCTGTTAGTGTTTAACAGGTTTTTGGTTGTGCAGTCAGTCAACACTACTACACACATTATAGCACACATACACAGTATATGTGTTTATGTGTGTGTGGGTGAGTATGTGTATATGTGTATATGTGTGAGACACAATGTTCTTCTCACAGTGAGCGGTACTGTGAGTAAGGGTACATTCATTTATAATGCATTTGTTTGTAATATTCAAATCCCCAGTAGGCATTGCACTTCAATAATTCCATTATATCAGAAAAAGGGAGAGGAGGGGATGTTGGTAGGGTTGACATCTTTGCTAGTGTCAGCAATAAGAAATGCAGTTCTGTATCCAAATCAAAGTGGTACATTTTCAGGTCCACAATGGCAGGGAAAAAAAGGTAGCTCATTGCAGGAAAAATTGAAATTTGGAGAACATCTGCCACTGCTACCTGTTTCTCTTCCTGTTATATTGGAGCAGAGCCAAAAGGTGTGACAGCCATCCAAGACTGGCATTAGCAGGGCAGAGGTAGCAGAAGTAAAACACTAAAAACCAGCAGTGTGCTTCTCTTTGGTTCTTTCTTCTGAGGCAGTGAAGGAAGTATTTGCATCAACTGATTCTGAGGAAGAATCTTGTCTGGAATTCTCTGAATCAAATGATATTGGAAAGCTAGTAGCCAAAGAGAATTTGGAAAGTTTAGTCAGTGAAGTCTTAGCAGTGCCAGTGCGAGGGTGTCCAGCCACCCTATGTTGTGATATCCTTTCGTGGATTACAAACTGATTAAAAGACAGGAAACAGAGAGTAGGATAACATGGTCAATTTTCTCAGTGGAAAAGGGTAAACAGTGAAGTGCCTCAGGGATCTGTACTTGTACCAGTGCTTTTCAATATATATATAAAAGATCTGGAAAGGAATATGACGAGTGAGGTTATCAAATTTGCGGATGATCAAAATTATTCAGAGTAATTAAATCACAAGCAGATTGTGATACATTACAAGAGGACCTTGCAAGACTGGAAGATTGGGCATCCAAATGGCAGATGAAATTTAATGTAGGCAAGTGCAACTTGTTGCATATAGGGAAAATAACTCTTTCTGTAGTTACACAATGTTAGGTTCCATATTAGGAGCTACCACCCAGGAAAAAAGGTCTAGGCATCATAGTGGATAATACTTTAAAATTTTCAGCTCAGTGAGCTGCAGCAGTCAAAAAAGCAAACAGAATGTTAGGAATTATTAGGAAGGGAATGGTTAATAAAACAGAAAATGTCATAATGCCTCTGTATCGCTCCATGGTGAGACCGCACCTTGAATACTGTGTACAATTCTGGTCGCTGCATCTCTAAAAAGATATAGTTATGATGGAGAAGGTACAGAGAAGGGCAACCAAAATGATAAAGGGGATGGAATAGCTCCCCTATGAGGAAAGGCTGAAGAAGTTAGGGCTGTTCAGCTTGGAGAAGAGACGGCTGAGGGGGGATACGATAGAGGTCTTTAAGATCATGAGATGTCTTGAATGAGTAGATGTGAATTGGTTATTTACACTTTCGAATAATAGAAGGACTAGGGGCATTCCATGAAGTTAGCAACTAGCACATTTAAGACTAATCTGAGAAAATTATTTTTCACTCAACGCATAATAAAGCTCTGGAATTTGTTGCCAGATGATGTGATTAGTGCAGTTAGTGTAGCTGGGTTCAAAAAAGGTTTGGATAAGTTCTTGGAGAAGTCTATTAACTGCTAGTAATCAAGTTAACTTAGGGAATAGCCACTACTATTAATTCCATCAGTAGTATGGGATCTTCTTAGTGTTTGGCCGCTATGTGACCTAGTCAATAGATCCCTAGGAATGGTATTGGTGCCGAGTGACTGGAGAAGAGCGGTGGTAGTCCCGCTTCACAAGAGTGGAAGCAGAGAGGAAGCTGGAAACTATAGGCCAGTTAGCCTCACCTCGGTGGTGGGGAAGGTAATGGAATCACTGCTGAAAGAAAGAATAGTGAGCTATCTATAGTCAGAAGAATTGCTGGACCAGAGGCAGCATGGATTCACCAGGGGAAGGTCCTGTCAGACAAATCTGATTGACTTTTTTGATTGAGTGACTAGGGAATTAGAGGGCCGGAGGCGCCGCGCGCCAATGCTGCGTGCCGAAGGGGTGCGACAAAGAGTCAAGCCCCCTTTGTCGCGCCCCTTCATATGACCAAAAACATCGAGAGAGTGAGGAAGAGCAAACCACACACAACTATGGACAGGTTGCAAACAGTGAAAGACGGGGACAGTCTGACGTCTCAAGCAATCCAAACATGCCTAAACCATGGAAAGTACAGCAACAAATACAAGTACTCAAGGAAACAAAAAGACAAATACAAAACAATAGGAACTAAGAGCACAAATTTAAACAACTTCATTCAAATTAAAAAGTCAAATAATACAAATATTTTAAATCTGAATAAACTGATGTTGACATTCTTACTAGTTAATGCCCAGTCGATCACTAAGAAATTCCCTATAGTGACTGACCTATTGTATGACATTAAACCTAGCTTTGTCGCAATCACTGAATCATGGCTAAAAAAATCAGACATTATCCTAAAGAACCAAATAGCACACAGAAATTATGATGTATTTTCAATTCCCAGAACAAATAAACGAGGAAGTGGCCTAGTTCTAATTATTGAAAAAAAATTCAAATGCAAACTGTTACCTGTAACATCTCCTAGAAACCATGAAATTGCATTATTTAACACCGAATATATACAAATATGCCTTATTTATTGCCCCCCCCCCAGCCTGCTTAACCTAAACATATCCCTGCTAATCGAATACTTAACGGTAAACCTAAATACCTCCAAACTAACCATCGTACTTGGGGATTTCAACCTTCACATGGACATGTGCCCTTTAACAAATACATGCCAGACACTAAATGGTATAATGACAGCACTAGGTTTCACATTAATTACAGACAGACCCACGCACAAAGCAGGACACTCACTGGATCTGACTTATATCAACCATAGCTGTCTCGAGCACATGAATACTGAATATGAACAAATTCCATGGTCAGATCATTTTCTAGTTCAGTCTACAGTTAAATGCCTTAAGACTACAGACATACAGAAAAATGAAGCAGTAAAGTTTGAATATCGCCCACCATTTAACCTTGAAATACTGAAAAGTAAGCTTGAAGAAACATTAATACAATATGACCACAAGAAATGCGATAATGCAACAATAGCATGGCTGGAAACTACTAGTAAATTGGCAGATAATATAAACCTCACAAAAAAAGTGCAACTACACAAACCAAAACAACTAAACCCATGGTATAACGAGAATATAAAGGAAATTAAACGAAATCTAAGAAAAAGAGTGGAAAAAAGAAAAAAAAACAGATAGGTTGACTAACTTCAGAAAACAATTAGGGGCGGATTTTAAGAGCCCTGCTCGCCGGTACACCTATGTTCAATAGGCCTACCGGCGCGCGCAGAGCCCCGGGACTCGCATAAGTCCCGGGGTTTTCCGAGGGGGCGTGTCGGGGGCGTGTCGGGGGCGGGGCCGATCGGCGTGGCGTTTTGGGGGTGGGGCCCGGGGGCGTGGTTTTGGCCAGGGGCGGTCCGGGGGCATGGCCGCGCCCTCCGGAACCACCCCCAGGTTGCGTCTAGGCGCGCCAGCGGCCCGCTGGCGCGCGGGGATTTACTTCTCCCTCCGGGAGGTGTAAATCCCCCAACAAAGGTAGGGGGGGGGTTTAGACAGGGCCGAGGGGGTGGGTTAGGTAGAGGAAGGGAGGGGAAGGTGAGGGGAGGGCGATAGCGAATTCCCTCCGAGGCCGCTCCGATTTCGGAGCGGCCTTGGAGGGAACGGTGGCAGGCTGCGCGGCTCGGCGCATGCCGGCTACACGGAATAGGCAGTCTTGCGCGCGCCGATCCAGGATTTTAGTGGATACGCGTGGCTACCCGCGTATCTACTAAAATCCCGCGTACTTTTGTTTGCGCCTGGAGCGCCAACAAAAGTACACGAATGCACCGTTTTTGAAAATCTACCCCTAAGCGTATTACAAAAAAGTAATTCTGGACGCAAAAAAACAATTCTTCAGCCGAAAAATTGAAACATTTGCTAACAACCCAAGAACACTATTCAACATTGTTAAAAACCTGACTAATGATAAAACAGAAATGACTCAAATCCCTGAGGAGAACAAATGTAACGAAATAGCACACTATTTCATAGACAAAATACCAAGACTAAAAGTGAAAATCCCAAATTCAACTAAACAGGAAATTACAATGCAGACTAGAGATGTGACACCATGGTCCACATTTGATGAGGTATCCAGTATCGAAGTTGAATCCATGCTAAAAAATGTAAATCCAGCACCACATAAAATCGATACAATTCCTACCATAGACATAAAAAAACTAGCTGACACTGTTTCCCATACAATAGCCAATATAATTAACCTTTCCCTTAATGAAGGATCAATCCCAGATATTCTTAAAGGTGCAATAATCAAACCTATATTAAAGAAAAAAAACACTGATCCAAATATACTAAGTAACTACAGACCTTCTCAAACCTACCCCTACTTGCTAAATTGATTGAAAAAACAGTACAAAAACAACTAGCTGAACATTTAGACAACAATAACATACTGTACCCATCACAGCACTGCTTTAGAAAACACTACAGCACCGAAACATTACTAATCTCTCTAACTGACAACGTGCTATGAGGATTTGATAGTGGGAAGCACTACATCATGATACTACTAGACTTATCAGCAGCATTCGACACAGTAAACCACAACATACTACTAAAAAGACTAGAAGAAATAGGCCTAAAAAACAAAACAATAAAATGGTTCAGATCTTACCTAAACAATAGATTTTTCCAAGTTCAGATTAAAAACACAATATCAGACAGAATTGAGCTAAAAACTGGAGTACCTCAGGGATCCACACTCTCAGTGACACTTTTTAACATCTATATGCTGCCTCTATGCCACCTACTGGCTGGACTAGGTATCATACACTACATATATGCGGACGACATCCAACTAATACTACCAGTAGAGGAAACAATTGATAAGACATTAAACCTAGCACTGATGTACCTAGATATAATTAAGCAATTACTAAACCAAATGGAACTAGTAATTAACATTGAAAAAACTAAATTTATACACCTAGGGGTAGATTTTAAAAGAAGCGCGATCAGCCTACTTTTGCTTGCGCATCAGACTCAAGCAAAAGTACGCTGGATTTTAGTAGATACGCGCGGAGCCGCGCGTATCCACTAAAATCCTGGATCGGCGCGCGCAAGGCTATCGATTTTGTATAGCCTGCGCGCGCCGAGCCGCGCTGCCTCCCCCCGTTCCCTCCAAGGCCGCTCCGAAATCGGAGCGGCCTCGGAGGGAACTTTCCTTTGCCCTCCCCTCACCTTACCCTCCCTTCCCTTACCTAACCCACCCACCCGGCCCTGTCTACACCCCCCCCTTACCTTTGTCGGGGGATTTACGCCTCCCGGAGGGAGACGTAAATCCCCGCGCGCCAGCGGGCCTGCTGCGCGCCGGGCCGCGACCTGGGGGCGGGTACGGAGGGCGCGGCCACGCCCCCGGACTGCCCCGGGCCGTAGCCACGCCCCCGTACCCGCCCCCAAAACGCTGCCGACACGCCCCCAAAACGCCGCGACGACCGGGCCCGCCCCCGACACGCCCCCGACACGCCCCCTCCGAAAACCCCGGGACGTACGCGAGTCCCGGGGTTTGCGCGTGCCGGTAGGCCTATGTAAAATAGGCTTACCGGCGCGCAGGGCCCTGCTCGCGTAAATCCGCCCGGTTTTGGGCGGATTTACGTGAGCAGGGCTCTGAAAATCCGCCCCCTAGAGCGTAAAAGCTCTGAGATAATTCAAAACTCCATCAAACTTAAAAACGATCAAGAAATAGTACTAACCGAGAAGAACATAAGAACATAAGAACATAAGAAATTGCCATGCTGGGTCAGACCAAGGGTCCATCAAGCCCAGCATCCTGTTTCCAACAGAGGCCAAACCAGGCCACAAGAACCTGGCAATTACCCAAACACCTAGAAGATCCCATGCTACTGATGCAATTAATAGCAGTGACTATTCCCTAAGTAAACTTGATTAATAGCAGTTAATGGACTTCTCTTCCAAGAACTTATCCAAACCTTTTTTGAACCCAGCTACACTAACTGCACTAACCACATCCTCTGGCAACAAATTCCAGAGATTTATTGTGCGTTGAGTGAAAAAGAATTTTCTCCGATTAGTCTTAAATGTGCTACTTGCTAACTTCATGGAATGCCCCCTAGTCCTTCTATTATTCGAAAGTGTAAATAACCGAGTCACATCTACTCGTTCAAGACCTCTCATGATCTTAAAGACCTCTATGATATCCCCCCTCAGCCGTCTCTTCTCCAAGCTGAACAGCCCTAACCTCTTCAGCCTTTCCTCATAGGGGAGCTGTTCCATCCCCTTTATCATTTTGGTTGCCCTTCTCTGTACCTTCTCCATTGCAACTATATCTTTTTTGAGATACGGCGACCAGAATTGTACACAGTATTCAAGGTGTGGTCTCACCATGGAGCGATATAGAGGCATTATGACATTTTCCGTTTTATTAACCATTCCCTTCCTCGGAACCTAGGAGTAACAATTGACACTGAACTCAGCCTTAAGCAACACATATCACAAAAAGTAAGAGAAGGATACGCCAAACTAATAGTCCTCAGGAGGCTTAAACCCTTATTAACCCAAGCGCACTTCCGAACAGTTTTACATGCATGTATATTCACCAGCACAGACTACTGTAATACTCTATTTCTGGGACTACCATACTCAACAATAAGACCTCTTCAAATATTACAAAACTTGGCTGCCAGAATACTTACTGGTAAAAGCAAAAGGGAACACATCACTCAAACACTGGCCGAATTACACTGGCTGCCAATAGAATAAAGAGTGCAATATAAAACACTTTGCACTATTCACAAACTGATCAATGAAGAAAAAGCAGACTGGCTAAACACAGCACTTCGCTTACACGTCCCACAAAGAAATCTTAGATCAGCCAACAGAGCTCTACTAACCATCCCCTCAGTCAGGACAATAAAACTTACCCAAGTTAGAGAACAAGCCCTTTACTTAGCCGGACCAGCATCATGGAACTCATTGCCACTCGAAACAAGGTTACAAAGTGATTTAAAAATCTTTAAAAAAAATTTAAAAACATGGCTTTTCAAAAAAGCATTCTACAATGTGAATGGGGAACATGAAGTTTAAATGAATAAGCAAATGAACATCTACACAAAGCTAGAGTCACCTTAGTAGCATAATTGTATATTTCTATTATTTTTATTCATCATTATTATAGAATAATTTAAGAAACATGCAGCTTAAAGTTCAATTATTGTATGATTTCCTATTAATCATATAAAAAGACAAGATCCAGATCACTCATTATATACCTTATATTATGAAAATTTGTTACCGATAATGTTTTGGCACTTTGTTTGTTAGAATTTAATCAAATATATATCTGCGTGCCACCCTGTAAACCATTGTGATGGTGCAGTACTAAACGACGGTATAGAAAAGAGTTTAAATAAATAAATAAATACATAAATAAATAGTGTACAGCAAGACACTGCACTGTGTGTCTGTGTGTGTGAGTAATTTTCCACACTCACATATATTGGTACAGTGGTGTTTTTTTAATCCAAATCCCCAGTAAGCATCTGGAGTTTTATTTTATTTTTTTTTTGTGCATATAGAGCAGTCTCTGTTGTAGTGTACAGCAAGGCACTGCACTGTGTGTCTGTGTGTGTGTGTGTAGTTTTCCACACTCACATATATTGGTACAGAGGTGTTCAGCCACCAATAAAGAAATAATCGTTTTATTTGAAATCCCTAGTAGGCAGTGACATTCTTTCCATGATGTCAGGGAAAGATAGATGTGGTCCAGTGATGGTACAGGAAGAGGAGGCACTGGCAGAGCAGGCACTTCAAAAGGCAATGCCAGTCCCCCATTAAAGTTAAAAAGGGAGCTGTTCCTATCTAAAATATCTGGAGGGGCAGGCAGTTCCATCCTGAAAAAACGTACATTTAAACATGATGCACCGCCACCACCAGTTTCTGACCCTGTTGTTTTGGAGGTGAGGGAAGGGAAGGTGGAGCCATCCTAGACAAAAGAGCCAGACCCAAAAGCAGCAGTATGACAGCAGACTGTTAGCACTGTCAATGTAGTGCAGGCAGTATTTGGATTTGATTCTGATGAAGAATCATCTTGTATGGGATTCTCTTCTTCAGAAATGGAAGACTTAATAGTTGAAGATGGTTTAGGAGGATTAGTTAGTTCCGCCTTAGCCTCCACTTCAGTGCTGGAGAGGAGACATGAAACTGATGATGAAGAGGAGGAAGAGCAGTCAGCGCAGGCACAGAGGGTGACTGATGCCCCTGGCATTGCTTCTCAGGGTGCACCCAGTACTTTAACTCCAGTGCCAGCATCCACCCCGAAGGCTACAGAGAAGGGATCATGAAAGAAATATGTGATCTGGAGCCACTTTAAAGTGACGGAGGACCAGCGTTTTGCTCAGTGTAATTACTGTGCCAGGGCTATTAGCAGAGGAAAACAAGTGGGACATGAAACTAATTTTGGCATGATGCATCATATGCAGAAGCAACACCCAACAGTACTGACATCTGGAGATGGTGGCAGTACCAGTCAGGGGGACCCCTTTTTCCACGCAGCATAAAGTGGTTGAAAAGGAGCAGAGTCATCCTACGCCCTCAGCCCCTTATAGCAGTCAGGTGGCAGGCCAGCAGCCCCCCTGCCATGTGTCATAAGCGACAACCCACCATGGAGGAAATGGGTAGGTGTTTGGCAGCACTATCCCAGGGAAAGAGGCAGGCAGTTATAACCAGGAGCATCGGGAAAATGATTGCCCTTGATGACCAGCCCTTGCAGGTAGTGGAGAGTGTGGGTTTCAAGCATTTGCTGCAGGTCTTAGTTCCAAATTACAAAGTCCCCTCTAGAACCACATTTATCATAAAGGTCTTCCCCAGCCTGTACAACCAGTGTTTCAGTCGCATCCAAGCACTGCTAGCTAAGGCAGAGGGGAGCGTGCATTTCATCTGCGATATCTGGACCACCATGAATGATTCACAATCTTACCTCTCCCTGACAGAACACTGGTGGGACCTGGCTGAGGCAGGGGAAGGCAGCAGCTCTATTAGTGAACAAGTATCAGGGTGGAGGTGGGCTTTACTGCACACTCACCTGAAGGACAAGGCCCATACCTCAGCCAATATTCTAGCATGCATCAGACAGATGCTGGTGGGCTGGCAGGTACACCAGAGAGACAGGAATCTTCAGGCAGGGTTCTTTGTCTCAGACAATGGTGCAAACATGATAAAGGCAGTATCCAACAGGGGCTTTCAGAACATCTGATGTTTTGTACACACTCTTCACCTGGTAGTGAATTCAGCTCTGGGATTGGAGTCCAAGCACCAAGCGAATGAGTACCTGCATACATTAATACACAAGTGCAGGAACATAGCAGGGTTCTTCCACAGAAGTGTGAAGGCAAGGCAGGTTCTCCGACAAAAGCAGACTGATTTGGAGATGCCTCACAAGCATCTCATTCAAGACATTGGCACCCGATGGAATTCCACCTATATGATGCTGCAGAGGTTAGTGGAGCAGCAGATACCCCTTCATGAACTTTCTGCGGAAATGGACATAGGTGTGCAGAGTCCCCTAGGGCATCCAGATTGGTTAGTCATGAGTCAGCTGGTAAAAATCCAGCATCCCTCAAGCAAACACTAAGGAATAAAGAACACTGCTGGAGAAAAAACCCCACCACTTCGACACACGCAATATACAAATCCCTCCTCAACACTTACAGGAACGCTATACTCAGGACAAAGAAAGACTTTTATGCAAAAAAAATTCACAACTTCATTTTTGACTCAAAGGCACTTTTCTCATACGTCTCCTCATTAACTAAACCATCTCCTCCCTCCATCCCAGACCACCAAGCACTCAATAAAGCCAACGAACTCGCCAATTATTTCAAGACAAAAATCACCAACCTCACCTACTCTCTCACAACCAACAATATTCCCCCAACCTACCATCTCATATCCCCACCTCAACAAAACGCTAGTCTTGTTTCTTTTGAACCTACCTCTTCACTGGAGATAGAAATTACCCTCAAGAAAATCAAACCATCATCCCACCCATCGGATCCATTACCAACAAACCTGCTCATCTCCATACCGAACACAATCTCTAAACCAATTTCTGATATAATTAACACATCACTCTCTCAAGGCCAAGTCCCCAACCAGTTAAAATTGGCCATTCTCAAACCACTACTAAAAAAACCAAACGCCTCTCCATCAGACCCAGCGAACTTTCGACCAATCGCAAACCTACCTCTCATAGCCAAATTAATGGAGAAAACTGTTAACAAGCAACTGTCAGATTATCTGGAAGATCATAACATTCTGTCCCCGGCACAATACGGATTCCGAAAACTCTTAAACACCGAATCTCTCTTACTATCACTTACGGACACAATCCTCGTCAACCTAGAGAAAAAACAATCCTACCTCCTTATTCTTCTAGATCTATCCGCTGCCTTTGATACGGTAAAACACACCATACTTATAGACCAACTAGCCAACATAGGTATCAAAGGCTCAGCTCTCAGCTGGTTTCAGTCCTTCCTAACCAACAGATTCTATAAAGTCAGGATAAACAACAAGGAATCGCTTCCAGTTCTTTCAGATCAAGGAGTCCCTCAAGGATCTTCACTCTCACCCACCCTCTTCAATATCTATCTCCTCCCTCTTTGCCACCTGCTCTCAAACCTCAAGCTTAACCATTACCTCTACGCAGATGACATCCAAATCCTTATCCCGATTTCAGAATCCCTTCAAAAAATGATCAGCTACTGGAATGACTGTCTACAGCCAATTAAAGACTTACTCTCAAGCCTCAATTTAGTATTGAATGCCAACAAAACCGAAATGCTCATTATCTCCCAAGATCCCCTCACCATCTCCTCAAGCTCCTCTCAACCAAACTCAATTAGCAAGTTCTCACCAGACGTCAGGGATCTGGGAGCCTGGCTAGACAACAATCTAAACCTAAAAATGTTTGTAAACAATACTGCAAAGGACTGCTTTTACAAACTGCATGTCCTCAGAAAGCTAAAACCCCTCCTTCACTTCTCTGACTTCCGGCTAGTACTTCAATCCATCATACTATCTAAGCTCGATTATTGCAACTCCCTCCTTCTCGGTCTACCCTCAAATACCATCAAACCCTTACAAATGGTTCAAAACGCCACTGCCAGAATACTTACAAACTCTAATAAAAGAGATCACATCATTCCAATCCTTCGTAACCTACATTGGCTTCCTATTAACCACAGGATCCTCTATAAAGTGCTCACAATTATTCACAAAGCAACATACAATCTTGCTCCGATCATGTTAAGCACCCAACTCCAACCTCATACTTCATCCAGACCAATTAGAAGCGCATACAAAGGCACATTGCAAGCCCCACAGGTAAAATCATCACTGAGCAAAAGAGCACTATCTTCAAGAGGCCCCCACCAATGGAATGCGCTCCCCCCAGATCTAAGACTAGAACCAAGTCATCAGGAGTTCAAAAAAAAGCTAAAAACATGGCTTTTCCTTCAAGCCTTCCCAGACATCTAATGCTACCTAATCAAGTCTTTTAACCCAAATCATGGGTTATCTCACTGTTTTTCCTATTACGATTTTTCTCAACTGTACCTTAATTTTTGAGCTCTTTCATCTTTTGTATTTATACTGTACTCACACTCCATTTACTCTATCTCTTTTATATTTATTTTCTATATAATATTTATTACTATATTTCTATGTTTAATTGGTTATCTATTCTATTTGTTCCATCATTATTGTTAGTTCTATTGTTACCTGTTTTATTGTTCAACTGTTCTATGTAAAGCCCACTACTCTTTTTGGGCATTTAAAAGTTGTATGTAAACCGGATTGATTTGTAGTTCCTACAAGAACTTCGGTCTATAAAAATTAAAAATAAATAAATAAAATAAATAAGGATGCCACGGAGGAGCTGAGTTCCAGAAGTGCCACCTTTGCTGACATCATTCTTATAGTTAATTTTCTGGAGGAAAATTTGGAGGGCTTTAAACAGGAAGAGGGAATGACAGCAGAGGTGTTGGATTGTCTGGACGTTTTGCAGAAGCAGGTGCAAGAGAGATTAGGACCTTTAACAAAAGACGACAGATACATGCTCGCCACTGTCCGTGATCCCCATGTGAAAGCGAAACTCACCCTAAGGTCCGATTGTCTCACATTTGTGAATAACCTGCTGTTAGTAAACGTCCATGAACAGGAGCGCCATAGGCAGAGACAGATTAGGCATGAAGCAGAGGAGGAAACAGCGGGCCCTTCAGAGAGTAGTGCAAGCCGAAGCAGGAGCAGCACTCTGTCAGCCACAGATAGTACTTCCTCCTCCAGTACACCAAAGCCATGTTGCCCTAAAAAATCAGTTGTTCTGGAATGGGCTAGAGTGAAAGCAGCTGGCAAGAAGGACTCTCAGCCCACCCAAGCAAAGGAGACACCAGCACAAATGTCAGTGACATGGTATCTCACAGAACCCATAGAGGACATGCATACAGAACCGCTGGCATAGTGGGCACACAAGTCCACTGTCTGGCCACACCTAGCCAAAGTGGCTCAGCGATATCTGTCATGTCCACGAACCAGTGTGCCCAGTGAACGTGTATTTTCAATAACAGGGGATATCATGAGCCCTCATCACTCAAGGCTGGCAACAGAGTTGATGGAAATGCTAGTGTTTTGGAAAATAAACATGCTTTTGCTTGGGTTTCCAGATTTTCCCCTGTGACTGGCAAGATTAATAAAAGCAATTTAAAGCCTTGAAGCAGCACCAACTGCCTCATATGCTCCAGATAATATCAGCACATGTACATTACTTCAATCGCTATGCCTGTCCATCCAGCCCTTATGTCACCACAAGGGCCTGACTACACACTGTGCCTGTCTGTCAAGTCCATAAGTAACTACAAGAACCTGACCTCAACTGCTGTGCCTGTCCATCCAGCCGTTAAGAACATAAGAACATGCCATACTGGGTCAGACCAAGGGTCCAGCAAGCCCAGCATCCTGTTTCCAACAGTGGCCAATCCAGGCCATAAGAACCTGGCAAATACCCAAAAACTAAGTCTATTCCATGCTACCATTGCTAGTAATAGCAGTGGCTATTTTCTAAGACAACTCAATTAATAGCAGGTAATGGACTTCTCCTCCAGGAACTTATCCAATCCTTTTTAAACACATCTATACTTCTCCTCCAGGAACTTATCCAATCCTTTTTAAACACATCTATACTAACTACACAAACCACATCCTCCAGCAACAAATTCCAGAGTCCAGTTGTGCACTGAGTGAAAAAGAACCCATCCCACCCCGACCAGTTCCAAATGTGCCACATGCCAACATGATGGAGTGCCCCCCAGTCCCTCCACCACAAGGGCCTGACCCCAAACGCTGTGCCTGTCTGTGCACTGTCCAGCCCTTACGTAACTACAAGGACCTGACCCCAAAGGTTGTGCCTGTCTGTCCAGCCCTTACATCACTACAAGGGCCTGACTTCAACCGCTGTGCCTATCCATCCAGTCCTTAAGACACTACAAGGACCTGACCCCAAACACTGTGCCTGTCTGTCCACTGTCCAGCCCTTATATAACTATAAGGGCCTGACCCCAAACGCTGTGCCTGTCTGTCCAGCCCTTATGTCACTACAAGGGCCTGACCCCCAAATGCTGTGCCTGTCTGTCCACTATCCAGCCCTTACGTCACTACAAGGGCCTGACACCAAATGCTATGCCTGTCTGTCCAACCCTTAAGTCACTACAAGGGCCTGACCTCAACCGCTGTGCATGTCCGTCCAGCCCTTAGGACACTAAAAGGACCTGACCCCCAAAAGCTGTGCATGTATGTCCACTATCCTGCCCTTACGTCACTATAAGGGCGTGACCCCAAACACTGTGCCTGTCTGTCCAGCCCTTACAGCAACAAGGTAGGCAATCTAGAAAAGCCGTGAGCAAACGTAGGAAAATAGATGCCAGAAAATGTCTTTTTCAATATCTTTATTGGCTGGAGATGTATGAAAACAATAAAAATCGTCCGACTTAGGCCGAGTTTCACCACATCCCAGTGGCTACCTCAGGGGCTCGCAATTAACTTGTCAAATCAAAGCAAATTTGAAATTATTCTATAGGTAACTGAACCTCATGTGCAGCAAGGCGTATCTTAATTGGGAAAAAGTAGCTCATACACTCTTGATGGCTCCAAATACCTAATGGTGCCTCATACGTTTGTGCCGCTGATCATTACATTTTCTGGCATCTATTTTCCTACATTTGTCCAGCCCTTAAGTCACTACAAGGGCCTGACCCCCAAATGCTGTGCCTGTCCGTCCAGCCCTTATATTACTACAACGCCTGACCCCAAATGCTGTGCCTGTCTGTCACTGTCCAGCCCTTACGTCACTACAAGGGCCTGACCCCAAACGCTGTGCCTGTCTGTTCAGCCCTTAAGTCACTACAAGGGTCTAACCCAAATGCAGTGCCTGTCTGTCCACTGTCCAGCCCTAACGTCACTACAAAGGCCTGACCCCAAATGCTGAGCCTGTCCATCCAGCCCTTACATCACTACAACGCCTGACCCCAAACGCTGTGCCTGTCTGTCCACTGTCCAACCCTTAAGTCACTATAAGGGCCTGACCGCAAATGCTGTACCTGTCTGTCCAGCCCTTAAGTCACTACAAGGGCCTAATCCAAACACTGTCCCTGTCTGTCCACTGTCCAGCCATTACGTCACTATAAGGGCCTGAACCCAAACACTGTGACTGTCTGTCCAGCCCTTATGTCACTGCTAGGGCATGACCTGAACCTCTTTGCCTGTCACTGTCCAGCCCTTACGTCACTACAAGGGCCTGACCCCAAACACTGTGACTGTCTGTCCAGCCCTTAAGTAACAACAAGGGCCTGAACTCAACCGCTGTGCCTGTCCATCCAGACTTTACGTCACTACAAAGGCCTGACCTCAACCACTGTGCCTGTCCATCCAGCCCTTACGTCACTGCTAGGGCATGACCTGAACCTCTTTGCCTGTCCATCCAGCCCTTAAGTCACTATAAGGGCCTGACAACAAAAGCTGTACCTGTCTGTCCAGCCCTTACGTCACTACAAGGACCTGACTCTAAACACTCTGCCTGTCTGTCAACTGTCCACCCCTTACATAACTATAAGGGACTGACCCCAAATGCTGTGCTTGTCTGTCCAGCACCCAAGTAACTACAATGGCCTGACTCCAAACACTCTGCCTGTCTGAAGTCACTACAAGGGCCTGACCTCAACTGCTGTGCCTGTATGTCCAGCCCTGAAGTCACTACAAGGGCCTGACCTCAACTGCTGTGCCTGTCTATCCAGTCCTTATGTCACTACAAAGGCCTGACCCCAAGCGCTTTGCTTGTCTGTCCAGCCCTTAAGTTACTACAAGGACCTGACTCTAAATGCTCTGCCTGTCTGTCAACTGTCCACCCCTTACATCACTATAAGGGTCTGACCCCAAATGCTGTGCTTGTCTGTCCAGCACCCAAGTAACTACAATGGCCTGACTCCAAACGCTCTGCCTGTCTGAAGTCACTACAAGGGCCTGACCTCAACTGCTGTGCCTGTATGTCCAGCCCTGAAGTCACTACAAGGGCCTGACGTCAACTGCTGTGCCTGTCCATCCAGTCCTTATGTCACTACAAAGGCCTGACCCCAAGCACTTTGCCTGTCTGTCCAGCCCTTACGTCACTATAAGGGCCTGACCACAAAAGCTGTGCCTGTCTGCCCACTGTCCAGCTCTTATGTAACTACAAGGACCTGACCCCAAATGCTGTGCCTGTCTGTCCAGCCTTTAGGTCACTAAAAGAGCCTGACTCTAAACATTGTGGCTGTCTGCCCACTGTCCAGCCCTTATGTAACTACAAGGACCTGACCCCAAACGCCGTGCCTGTCTGTCTAGCCCTTAAGTCACTACAAGGGCCTGACCTTAACCGCTGTGCCTGTCTGTCTAGCCCTTAAGACACTACAAGGACCTGACCCCCAAAAGCTGTGCCTGTCTGTCCACTGTCCTGCCCTTACGTCACTATCAGGGCGTGACCCCAAACACTGTGCCTGTCTGTCCAGCCCTTACAGCAACAAGGTAGGCAATGTAGAAAAGCCGTGAGCAAACGTAGGAAAATAGATGCCAGAAAATGCCTTTTTCAATATCTTTATGGGCTGGAGACGTATGAAAACAATAAAAATCGCCCGACTTAGGCCATTTCGCCACATCCCAGTGGCTGCGTCAGGGGCTCGCAATTAACTTGTCAAGTCAAAGCAAATTTGAAATTATTCTATAGGTAACTGAACCTCCTGTGCAGCAAGGCGTATCTTAATTGGGAAGAAGTAGCTCATACACTCTTGATGGCTCCATATATTTAATAGAAACATAGAAACTTAGAAATGACGGCAGAAGAAGACCAAACGGCCCATCCAGTCTGCCCAGCAAGCTTCACACATTTTTTTCTCATACTTATCTGTTTCTCTTAGCTCTTTGGTTCTATTTCCCTTCCACCCCCACCATTAATGTAGAGAGCAGTGATGGAGCTGCATCAAAGTGAAATATCAAGCTTGATTAGTTAGGGGTAGTAGGGGAAGTAATCGCCGCAATCAGCAAGCTACACCCATGCTTATTTGTTTTACCCATACTATGTTATTCAGCCCTTATTGGTTGTTTTTCTTCTCCCCTGCCGTTGAAGCAGGGAGCTATGCTGGATATGTGTGAAGTATCAGTTTTTCTTCTCCCCTGCCGTTGAAGCAGAGAGCTATGCTTGATATGCATTGAAAGTGAAGTATCAGGCTTATTTGGTTTGAGGTAGTAACCGCCATAACAAGCCAGCTACTCCCCTCTTTGTGAGTGCGAATCCTTTTTTCTTCTCCCCTGCTGTTGAAGCAGAGAGCTATGCTGGATATGCGTGAAGTATCAGTTTTTCTTCTCATGCATTTGTGCCTCATACATTTGTGCAGCTGATCGTTACATTTTCTGGCATCTATTTTCCTACGTTTGTCCAGCCCTTAAGTCACTACAAGGGCCTAACCCCAAACGCTGTGCCTGTTCGTCCAGCCCTTACTTCACTACAACGCTTGACACCAAACGCTGTGCCTGTCTGTCACTGTCCAGCCCTTACGTCACTACAAGGGCCTGACCCCAAACACTGTGTCTGTCTGTTCAGCACTTAAGTCACTACAAGGGCCTAACCCAAATGTTGTGCCTGTCTGTCCACTGTCCAGCCCTTACGTCACTACAAGGGTCTGACCCCAAATGCTGTGCCTGTCCATCCAACCCTTATATCACTACAATGCCTGACCCCAAACGCTGTCACTGTCTGTCCACTGTCCAGCCCTTACGTTACTACAAGGGCCTGACCTCAAATGCTTTACCTGTCTGTCCAGCCCTTATGTCACTACAAGGGCCTGACTCTAAACACTGTGCCTGTCTGTCCACTGTCAAGCCCTTATGTCACTACAAGGGCTTGACCCCAAATGCTGTGCCTGTCTGTCCACCCTTAAGTCACTGCAAGGGCCTGCCCCAAACACTATGCCTGTCTGTCCAGCCCCTACATCAAAACAAGGGCCTGACCTGAACCGCTGTGCCTGTCCATCCAGCCCTTAAGTCACTACAAGGCCTGAACTCAATCGCTGTGCCTGTCTGTCCAGCCCTTTCTTCACTGCCTGACCCCAAACGCTGTGCTTGTCTGTCCAGCCCCTAAGTCACTACAAGGGACTGACCCCAAATGCTGTGATTGTTTTTGCCCTGTCCAGCCCTTACATCACTACAAGGGCCTGACCCCAAATGCTGTGGCTGTCTGTGCACTGACCAGCCCTTATGTCACTACAAGGGCCTGACCCTAAATGCTGTGCCTGTATGTCCAGCCCTTAAGTCACTACAAGGGCCTGACCTCAACTGATGTGCCTGTCCATCCAGCCCTTAAGTTACTACAAGGGCCTGACCCTAAATGCTGTGCCTTTATGTCCAGCCCTTAAGTTACTACAAGGGCCTGAACCAAACGCTGTGCCTGTCTGTCCACTGTCCAGCCCTTAAGTCACTCAAGGGCCAGACATCAACCACTATGCCTGTCCATCTAGCCCTTACGTCACTACAAGGGCCTGACATGAACCGATTTGCATGTCCATCCAGCCCTTAACTCACTATAAGTGCCTGACCACAAATGCTGTGACTATCTGTCCTCTGTCCAGCCCTTACCTCACTACAAAGTCTGACCCCAGGCGCTGTGCCTGTCTGTCCAGCCCTTAAGTCACTACAAGTGCCTAACCCAAATGCTGTGCCTGTCTGTCCACAGTCCAGCCCTTATGTCACTACAAGGGCCTGACCCCAAATGCTGTACCTGTCTGTCCAGCCCGTACGTCACTACAAGGGCCTGACTCTAAATGCTGTGCCTGTCTGTCCACTGTCCAGACCTTAAGACACTACAAGGAATTGACCCCAAGCACTGTGCCTGTCTGTCCAGCGCTTAAGTCACTACAAGGGGCTGCCCCAAACACTGTGCCTGTCTGTCCAGCCCCTAAGTCACTACAACGACTGACCCCAAACACTGTGCTTGTCTGTCCAGCCCCTAAGTCACTAAAGGGCCTGGCCCCAAACGCTGTGACTGTCTGTCCAGTCCTTACGTCACTACAAGGGCCTGACCCCAATCGCTGTGACTGTCTGTCCAGCCCTTATGTCACTACAAGTGCCTGACCTCAACCGCTGTGCCTGTCTGTCCAGCCCTAAGTCACTACAAGAGCCTGGACTGAACCGCTGTGCCTGTCCGTCCAGCCCTTAATTCACTACAAGGGCCTGACCCCAAATGCTGTGGCTGTCTGTGCACTGACCAGCCCTTATGTCACTACAAGGGCCTGACCCTAAATGCTGTGCCTGTATGTCCAGCCCTTAAGTCACTACAAGGGCCTGACCTCAACTGATGTGCCTGTCCATCCAGCCCTTAAGTTACTACAAGGGCCTGACCCTAAATGCTGTGCCTTTATGTCCAGCCCTTAAGTTACTACAAGGGCCTGAACCAAACGCTGTGCCTGTCTGTCCACTGTCCAGCCCTTAAGTCACTCAAGGGCCAGACATCAACCACTATGCCTGTCCATCTAGCCCTTACGTCACTACAAGGGCCTGACATGAACCGATTTGCATGTCCATCCAGCCCTTAACTCACTATAAGTGCCTGACCACAAATGCTGTGACTATCTGTCCTCTGTCCAGCCCTTACCTCACTACAAAGTCTGACCCCAGGCGCTGTGCCTGTCTGTCCAGCCCTTAAGTCACTACAAGTGCCTAACCCAAATGCTGTGCCTGTCTGTCCACAGTCCAGCCCTTATGTCACTACAAGGGCCTGACCCCAAATGCTGTACCTGTCTGTCCAGCCCGTACGTCACTACAAGGGCCTGACTCTAAATGCTGTGCCTGTCTGTCCACTGTCCAGACCTTAAGACACTACAAGGAATTGACCCCAAGCACTGTGCCTGTCTGTCCAGCGCTTAAGTCACTACAAGGGGCTGCCCCAAACACTGTGCCTGTCTGTCCAGCCCCTAAGTCACTACAACGACTGACCCCAAACACTGTGCTTGTCTGTCCAGCCCCTAAGTCACTAAAGGGCCTGGCCCCAAACGCTGTGACTGTCTGTCCAGTCCTTACGTCACTACAAGGGCCTGACCCCAATCGCTGTGACTGTCTGTCCAGCCCTTATGTCACTACAAGTGCCTGACCTCAACCGCTGTGCCTGTCTGTCCAGCCCTAAGTCACTACAAGAGCCTGGACTGAACCGCTGTGCCTGTCCGTCCAGCCCTTAATTCACTACAAGGGCCTGACCCCCAAATGCTGTGTTTCCACTGACCAGTCACTACAAGGACCAGACCTCAACCGCTATGCCTGTCTTCCAGCCCTTACGTCACTACAAGGGCCTAACCCAAACGCTATGCCTATCTGTCCACTGTCCAGCCCTTACATCAGTACAAGGGCTGTGCCTCTCTGTCCATTGTCAAGCCCTTAGGTCACTACAAGGGCTTGACCTCAAATGCTGTGCCTGTCCATCCAGCCCTTAAGTCACTACAAGGGCCTGACCTCAACCGCTGTGCCTGTCTGTCAATCCCTTACATCACTACAAGGGCCTAACCCCAAACACTGTCCCTGTCTATCCGACACTTAAGTCACTACAAGGGCCTGACCCCAAACGCTGTGCCTGTCCATCCAGTCCTTACGTCACTACAAGGGCCTGACCTGAACCACTGTGCCTGTCCGTCCAGTCCTTAAGTCACCACAAGGCCCTGACCTCAGCTGATGTGCCTGTCCATCCAGCCCTTAAGACACCAGAAGGGCCTGAAACCAAATGCTGTGCCTGTCTGTCCACTGTCCAGCACTTATGTCACTACAAGGGCCTGACCCCCAAATGTTGTGACTGCCTGTGCACTGACCAGCCCTTATGTCACTACAAGGGCCTCCACTGTCTAGCACTTATGTCACTACAAGGGCCTGACCCCAAATGCTTTACCTGTCTGTCCAGCCCTTTTATCACTACAAGTGCCTGACTGTCCACTGTCAAGCCTTTAGGTCACTACAAGGGCTTGATCTCAAACACTGTGCCTGTCCATTCAGCCCTTAAGTCACTACAAGGGCCTGATCCCAAACACTGTGACTGTCTTTCCAGCCCTTACGTCACTACAAGGGCCTGACCTCAACCTCTGTGCGGGTACGTCCAGCCCTTACGTCACTACAAGGGACTGACCCCAAATGCTGTGCCTGTCCGTCCAGCACTTACGTCACTACAATGCCTGACCCCAAACGCTGTGCCTGTCTCAACTGTCCAACCCTTACATCACTACAAGGGTCTGACTCCAAACGCTGTATTTGTCTGTCCAGCCACCAAGTAACTACAAGGACCTGACCCCAAACACTCTGCCTGTCTTTTCAGCCCTTAAGTCACTAGAAGGGCCAGACCTCAACCGCTGTGCCTGTCCGTCGAGCCCTTACATCACTATAAGGGCA
Source organism: Rhinatrema bivittatum (assembly GCF_901001135.1). Classification (NCBI taxonomy): domain Eukaryota; kingdom Metazoa; phylum Chordata; class Amphibia; order Gymnophiona; family Rhinatrematidae; genus Rhinatrema; species Rhinatrema bivittatum. The sequence goes on along the minus strand of NC_042615.1, from coordinate 314,081,579 downwards.
TGACCTGAACCACTTTGTCTGTCCATCTAGCCCTTAACTCACTATAAGTGCCTGACCCAAATGCTGTGACTATCTGTCCACTGTCCAGCCCTTACGTTACTACAAGAGTCTGACCCCAAATGCAGTGCCTGTTTGTCCAACCCTTATGTCACTACAAGGGCCAGACCCCAAACGCTGTGTATGTCTATCCAGCCCTTAAGTCACTACAAGGGCCTGAACCCAAACACTGTGACAGTCTGTCCAGCCCTTATGTTACTACAAGGGCCTGACCTCAACTGCTGTGCCTGACAGTCCAGCCCTTACATCACTACAAGGGCATGACCTGAACCACTTTGCCTGTCCATCCAGCCCTTAACTCACTATAAGTGCCTGACCCCAAATGCTGTGACTATCTGTCCACTGTCCAGCCCTTACGTCACTAGAAGAGACTGACCCCAAATGCAGTGCCTGTTTGTCCAGCCCTTATGTCACTATAAGGGCCTGACCCTAAACACTGTGCCTGTCTGTCCAGCCCTTAAGTCACTAAAAAGGCCTGAACCCAAACACTGTGACAGTCTCTCCAGTCCTTATGTCACTACAGGGGACTGACCCCAAATGCTGTGCCTGTCTGTCCAGCCCTTACTTCACTACAAGGGCCTGACCCTAAACGCTGTGCCTGTCTGTCCAGCCCTTAAGTCACTACAAGGGCCTGACCTCAACTGATGTGTCTGTCTGTCCAGCCCTTACTTCACCACAAGGGCCTGACCCTAAACGCTGTGCCTGTCTGTCCAGCCCTTAAGTCATTACAAGGGCCTGACCCAAACGCTGTGCCTGTCTCTCCACTGTCCAGCCCTTATGTCACTACAAGGGCCTGACCCCAAATGCTGTGCCTGTCTGTCTAGCCCTTAAGTCACTACAAGAACCTGACCTCAACTGATGTGCCTGTCCATCCAGCCCTTAAGGCACTACAAGGACCTAACCCCAAATGCTATGCCTATCTGTCCACTGTCTAGCACTTACGTCACTACAAGGGCCTGACCCCAAATGCTGTACCTGTCTGTCCAGCCCTTAAGTCACTACAAGGGCCTGACCTCAACCGATGTGCCTGTCCAACTAACCCTTAAGTCACTACAAGGGCCTGTCCCCAAACGCTGTGCCTGTGTGTCCACTGTCCAGCACTTATGTCACTGCAAGGGCCTGATCCCAAATGCTGTGCCTGTCTGTCCAGCCCTTACGTCACTACAAGGGACTGACCTCAACCACTGTGCCTGTCTGTCCAGCCCTTACGTCACTACAAGGGCCTGACCCCAAATGCTGTGCCTGTCTGTCCAGCCCTTAAGTCACTACAAGGTCCTGACCCAAACGGTGTTCCTGTCTGTCCACTGTCGAGCCCTTATATCACTACAAGGGCCTGACCCCAAACGCTGTGCCTGTCTTTCCAGCCCTTACGTCACTACAAGGGCCTGACCTCCACTGCTGTGCCTGTCCGTCCAGCACTTACATCACTACTATGCCTGACCCCAAACGCTGTGCCTGTCTGTCAATTGTCCAGACCTTACATCACTACAAGGGCCTGACCCCAAAAGCTGTATTTGTCTGTCCAGCCACCAAGTAACTACAAGGGCCTGACCCCAAACACTCTGCATGTCTTTCCAGCCCTTAAGTCACTATAAGGGCCTGACCTCAACTGCTATGCCTTTCCATCTAGCCCTTAAGTCACTATAAGGGCCAGATCTCAACCGCTGTCCCTGTCCATCGAGCCCTTACATAACTATAATGGCATGACCTGAACCACTTTGCCTGTCTGTCCAGCCCTTAAGTCACTACAAGGGCCTGACCCCAAATGTTGTGCCTGTATATCCAGCCCTTACGTCACTACAAGGGCCTGACCCCAAACACTATGCCTGTCTGACCAGCCCTTAAGTCCCTACATACCCCAGATGACTCTACTCCTTGTGGTGTTCTTGCCACTATCATGGTTCCTCAGTGTGTTGATGCTAGTCTTTCTTTGCTGCTTGTCCCTTTATCGGCGCCTTGTGGTTTTTTCTGACACTTTTTCTTCTTGCTATATTCCCCCTTCATTGTGCTGTAGGATGTTGATGCCACTTGTCTTGCCACTTTGCCTCTCGTGCTGCCTTCCAGGGTTCTACAACTATTATTGGTGCTCTCTTTTGAAGCTGTGGTGTGTTTTTGACAATCTCGCTGCTGCTTTGCACCTCTGTTAAAGCACTCTTGCCTCTCCTGGTACCCCTTTGCCCCTTTACAGAGTCTTAGGTTATGCATGACACTTTGGTGCCACTTTGCAACAGTCTAAGTACCTTGGAGCTATTTTCTCGTTCTGATGATTGTGCCACAGAAGTTTCATCCAAATTGATTAGAAAACTCCAATTCTGCAGCCAAAAATAGGCTGCAAATACTTCCCCCATTGACTTTAATGGCAAATGGAAACGAATGAAACTAATAAACAAATTTGTTTTTTTCCCTATGAAACTAATGAAACAAATTTGGGTCCCCACGAAATGAAAATACGAAATAAAACACATTTTTTCCTTCTGCACATCCCTATGAAATAGAAAAGGTGTTATTTAAAAAAAAAATTGTATTATGTATTAGACACCTGCTCTGCCTGGATATCTAAACATTTCAAAACATCTCTTTTTGGAGATTCTTACTTAGTAAATGTATTGTTGGAAATCACGGTCATGGCAAAACGCGGCCGGTCCCCCTTACCTGCATTGGGAGGCACCCAAACTGGACTCCCTCCTCAATGGCCCCGAATCCACAGTGGCATCTCTGCCACACGGTGCCAGACGCCGCCAACTTCCTCTCTCCATCCGCTCCCCTAGGCACACACAGCACTCATCCCTACTTAAAGGGGCTGCAGCAGGAAACCTTGGCCCGGCCCCCAAAGATGACATCACCGATCTGGGCTATTTAAGGCCGCATCAGCTTCTGTACCTTGCCGTGGCAACAGGTCCTGCTCATGTGAGTGTGTTGTTGCTGCATTCCAGTGTTCCTGCTCGTTCTTGATCTTGAGTTCCTGTTTGTTCCTGTTCCTGAGTTCCTGCTTGCTCCTGTTCCTGAGTCCCACTCCTTGGATTGTCCTCCCGGTTCTGACTTCGGCTTGGCTTCCTGACTCCACTTGTCTGCTGCCCGTCCTGACCTTTGGCTTGTCTTCTTATCTCTGCTCATTTGCTGCCTGCCCTGACCTCTGGCCTGGTTCATCATGCTGTCTGTTTGCTGCCTGCCCCAATTCCTGGACTACCCACGTTCTCTCCTGAACGCCACCTGCCTCGACCCGGAATTCCTGATGCTGCCTCATCTTCTCCCTGGACTCCTCTCCGTGAGGAGACCCGCACCTAAGTCCTGCCGGCCCCGGCCCCCAGGGTCTCAACCTGAAGGGAATGAGGGTTGATATAGGTGAAGTTCCAGTGGGTCTTCTCCACCAGTACCACCTCCCGGCGATGAAGACCACTGGGGGCCATCCCTCGGTGGTTGTACCAACCCTCGTCCTAGTACAAGGGTCTACCACCCTAACATTTATCTCTAGATAAATGCAAGGTCCTTGATGTTTTAAAATGTGCTGATATTCAACCTATTCCGAAAAGTGAAAATTTTGTTCCTAGTAATGCAGCATGCTATCATTCAATTCTTTATTTGCTACTGTTGAGTAAGATTCTTCAAAAAGCAATTTTAGCTCAATTGTTTAATTTTCTAGAAGAAAAAATATTTTAAGTAATCATCAAGTGGTTTTTTGGAAAGATCAGAGTGCTGATTGTTGGTTTCAGTAAGTAATTTATTGCTACAAATTAGTGATAAGGATGGCTCATGCTCCATGGATTTTTTAGATATACCTGCATCCTTTGACAGAGTTAATCACTCATTGTTGTTGGATAGACTTTCTGCTATAGGGATCGGTGGCCAGGGTCTAGAATGGTTTCAAGTATTTACTTCCAACTGAAGAAAGTAGGTTACTGTGGATGGGAGTATTCTTCCTGTACAAATTACAGCTGGAGTTCCTCAAGGCTCAGCTATTTCTGTGAAACTTTTTAATATTTATATGCAGCCCATATGTCAGATGATACCAAAATGGAAACCTGAGTTTAAGATTTATGCAAATGACATTCAGCTAATTTGCCCTGTGATTACGCATGTTAATGATTCAGTAGATAGATCGGTACGCTATTTATATGAAATATATTTTTGGTTAGATCAGAATCATTTATCCCTAAACCTAAAAAACTCAGAAACATTGATATTATGCCACCTGGAAGCAGAATTGGTTCTACCTTCTTTGTCAATTAATGGGGTGCCCATTCAATTTTTACAGAGTAAATGTGATTTGGAGATTTTGATAGACACCCATCTTTCTTTAAAGCCCCAGATATCATATGTTTTATAAACTGCTTTTTATACACAGATTAGATACTTGAAACCTTGAATACTGTGTACAATTCTGGTCGCCGCATCTCAAAAAAGATATAGTTGTGATGCAGAAGGTACAGAGAAGGTTGACCAAAATGATAAAAGGGATGGAACAACTCCCCTATGAGGAAAGACTAAAGAGGTTAGGACTTTTCAGCTTGGAGAAGAGACGGCGGAGGGGGGATATGATAGAGGTGTTTAAAATCATGAGAAGTCTAGAATGGGTAAATGTGAATCGGTTATTTACTCTTTCGGATAATAGAACGAGTAGGGGGCACGCCATGAGTTAGCATATGGCACATTTAAAACTAATCGGAGAAAGTTCTTTTTCACTCAGCACACATAAGAACATTCCATACTAGGTCAGACCAAGGCTCCATCAAGCCCAGCATCCTGTTTCCAACAGTGGCCAATCCAGGCCATAAGAAACTGACAAGTACCCAAAACCTAAGGCTATCCCATGCTACTGTTGCTAGTAATAGCAGTGGCTATTTTGTAAGTCAACTTAATAGTAGGTAATGGACTTCTCCTCCAAGAACATATCCAATCCTTTTTTAAACACAGCTACACTAACTAAACTAACTACATCCTTTGGCAACAAATTCTCAGCCATCTCTTCTCCAAGATGAAAAGTCCTAACCTCTTCAATCTTTCCTTATAGGGGAGCTGTTCCATTCCCTTTTTTGAGATGCGGCGACCAGAATTGTACGCAGTATTCAAGGTGCGGTCTCACCATGGAGCGATACAGAAGTATTAAGACATTTTCCGTTTTATTCACCATTCCCTTTCTAATAAGTCCCAACAATCTGTTTCCTTTTTTAACTGCCACAGCACACTGAACCAATGATTTCAATGTGTTATCCACTATGACGCCCAGATCTCTTTCTTGGGTGCTAGCTCCTAATATGGAACCTAACATTGGCCTGGATTCTCTAAGGTCGTAGACCTTAGAGAATCCACTGGTAACAGAGGGTGGGGGCAAAGTGGGGGGGCAGTCCTGCGATCGCTGGCAGCGATTGCACCTCTGCGGTGCGATTGCTGCCGGCTTTCGCGCCGAATAACTACACAATACAAAGGTGTAGTTATTTGGCGCGAAACTGGCGGTGATAAGGAATCTTACCTTTCGCTGCCAGCGATGTGTCTGCAGCATCGGCCCCCAGTGCCACCCAGACTCCTCCTCTTCCGGGGCTGACTCCGCCCTGAGCTAGCTATCGCAAGCCAAAAGGGACTTTTGGCGTGCGATAGCGTTTGACAATGACCCCCATTGTGTAACTATAGCATGGGTTATTTTTCCTTATATGCATCACCTTGCACTTATCCACATTAAATTTCATCTGCCATTTTGATGCCCAATTTTCCAGTCTCACAAGGACTTCCTACAATTTATCACAATCTGCTTGTGATTTAACTACTCTGAACAATTTTGTATCATTTGCAAATTTGATTACCTCACTCGTCGTATTTCTTTCCAGATCATTTATAAATATATTGAAAAATACGGATCCCAGTACAGATCCACTGCCAATCGTTGGCTCAGTGTGCTGCAGCAGTCAAAAAAGCAAACAGAATGTTAGGAATTATTAGGAAGGGAATGGTTAATAAAACGGAAAATGTCATAATGCCTCTGTATCGCTCCATGGTGAGACCACACCTTGAATACTGTGTACAATTCTGGTCACCGCATCTCAAAAAAGATATAGTTGCAATGGAGAAGGTACAGAGAAGGGCAACCAAAATGATAAAGGGGATGGAACAGCTCCCCTATGAGGAAAGGCTGAAGAGGTTAGGGTGTTCAGCTTGGAGAAGAGATGGCTGAGGGGGGGATATGATATAGGTCTTTAAGATCATGAGAGGTCTTGAACGAGTAGATGTGAATTGGTTATTTACACTTTCGAATAATAGAATGACAAGGGGGCATTCCATGAAGTTAGCAAGTAGCACATTTAAGACTAATTGGAGAAAATTCTTTTTCACTCAACACACAATAAAGCTCTGGAATTTGTTGCCAGAGGATGTGGTTAGTGCAGTTAGTGTAGCTGGGTTCAAAAAAGGTTTGGATAAGTACTTGGAGGGGAAGTCCATTAATGGCTATTAATCAAGTTTATTTAGGGAATAGCCACTGCTATTAATTGCATCAGTAGCATGGGATTTCCTTAGTATTTGGGCAATTGCCAGGTTCTTGTGGCCTGGTTTGGCCTCTGTTGGAAACAGGATGCTGGGCTTGATAGACCCTTGGTCTGACCCAGTATGGCATGTTCTTATGTTCTTATGTTCACTCCCTTTCCCCTGAGAAAATTGTCCATTTAATCCTACTCTGTTTCCTGTCTTTTAGCACAATTAAACTGTGGAATTTGTTGCCAGAGGATGTGGTTAGTGCAGTTAGTATAGCTGTGTTTAAAAAAGGATTGGATAAGTTCTTGGAGCAGAAGTCCATTACCTACTATTAATTAAGCTGACTTAGAAAATAGCCACTGCTATTACCAGCAAGAGTAACATGGAATAGACCTAGTTTTTGGGTACTTGCCAGGCTCTTATGGTCTGGATTGGCCACTATTGGAAACAGGATGCTGGGCTTGATGGACCCTTGGTCTGACCCAGTATGGCATGTTCTTATGTTTTACCCATTCAAGATTTTCATACAATTATGCAGGCATTTGTAATTACTTAAGAACATAAGAACATAAGAAAATGCCATACTGGGTCAGACCAAGGGTCCATCAAGCCCAGCATCCTGTTTCCAACAGTGGCCAAACTCAGGTGAGTTTTTAGTTACAGGCACTTGGACTACTTTTCTAATTTTTGGAACCTCACTGTCGGGATGCCCTAATTCTAATGCATCATTAGTATCCTTTAAAGATACCTCTCTCCGAACCATGCGCTGCTGAGCGACTGTCGGCTTTCCCCTTTGTTCTAGTTTAAAAGCTGCTCTATCTCCTTTTGTAAGTTACTGTATGTGGATCTACCTAATACTCATTTGAAGGTTTTACAATTAATAAAAAATGCTGAAGCTTAGTTAATTATCAAAAGTTCATGATATGATCATATAAATCCTGTTTTGAAGCATTTACATTGGTTGCCAGCACAATATATAATGACTTTTAAAGTGTCATTTTTTATATTTAGAACCCTAGAGGATAGACAACTTGTCAAGTGGTAAGGAAAATGTCCCTGTTTTATGTTTTTACATTCACCTCATTTCTTTTGTATTACAGAATCATGGTTCACTAATGTTGACAATGTACTGCTGAAACAGCTATGTGTAGATGGTTATTTAGTAATTTCTCAACCTAGGGATAAGAGAAGGGGTGGTGGTTTGTTGATTATATATAAAAGTAAGTATTCTCTATGGGGCAGATTTTCAAAGGGGTATGCGCATAAGATACGCACGTACCCCCCGAAAACCTGCCCCAAATTCCCCCTGCACGCGCCAAGCCTATGTTGAATAGGCTCGGCGGCGTGCGCAAGCCTGGGACGTGCGTAAGTCCCGGGGCTTTCCTGGGAGGGGGGTGTGTTGGGGGCGTGTCGGGAGGGCATGTCGGGGGGGGGGTGTTGGGGGGTGTGTTGGGGGCATGTTGTGGCGGCGTGTCATTCGGGGGCAGGGCCACGGGCGTGGTTCGGCCCGGGGCGTTTCAGGGGCCTGGCAGGCGTAACTTTTAAAACAATGGTAGGGGAGGTTTAGATAGGGCTGGGGGGGGGGGTTAGGTAGGGGAAGGGAGGGGAAGGTGTAGGGAGGGTGGAAGGAAAGTTTTGGAGCGGCCTCGGAAGGAACAGAGGCAGGCTGCACGGCTCGGCGTGCGCAGGCTGCCAATTTTGGGCAGCCTTGAGCACTTCGACCCCGGATTTTAAAAGATACGCGCGGCTACATACGTATCTATTAAAATCCGGCGTAGTTTTGTTTGCGCCTGTTGCGCGAACAAAAGTACGCGCGGGCATACTTTTATAAAATCAACCCCTATGTCTGTAGAATATTTAGGTAAGGGTTCTGCTTATGAAATGTTGATTTTATCATCATATTTCATTAGTATATACTTTGACGGTAACTTTAAAAAAGGCACAAGAGCACACATGTGTGCACATTTGACAGCCAACATCCATGGACATGGCCATTTCATAACATAACATAACATAACATACGCATGTATATGCATTCATGTTATAAAATATCCTGACGTGCTTATATGTGTGCTCAGTTTTTAACAGATGCACCCATGAGCAAGCAAATCCCGCATCTACCATGTAAGTGGGGAAATTTTACAAGGGACACGTCCTGTTGCCATTGCTGCTTCTCCCATCTATAATAGGAGCAAAGTTATGAAACAAGGGACCCCAGCACACCAGTGTGCATATGTATGTACATGCAAATTTCAAGTGTTAATCCTGGAACACCCATGACCTGCCCAGACCACCCCCTTTCCCTGCTCCTTTTTCTAAACTTTTCATTTGTGCATGCAATGGGAGATACGTGTGTTCACAGATGACTTATAAAATATGCTCAGCATGCGCTCGCTCGCCCAACTTGTGTGCATATCTCCCAGTTTTCGTATGAGCTGGGCTTTCAAAATGCATTATGTATTTTCCCCCAACTCTTTTAGCCTCTAATTTCTCTATTTTTTAGATGCTTTTGGGAGCCAAGGTAGTTGATAATCATTGGTGATTTTAATATGCATATTGATGACCCCACCTCTGCTTATTATGTGGTTCAATTCTTAGATATTATGTTGATGCTACGTTGGAACCAGATCATTAGAGGATCTACACCCATATATTAGACTTGATTTTTATCAATAGTTCACTATGTAACTCTTCGCTGACCAGTGTGAAATCAGAAGAAGTCCTTTGGTCTGCCCATTTTTTATTGTCATTTACCTATCCTGTTACCATCTCTCCTCCGGCAACTAGGTCCGATGGATGTAGAGTTACTAGAAAAATGAGGATGGATTTAGATTACCTGAAAAAAGTCCTTTAAAAAGCATTAACTTCATTGGATGATGCCTCCCATTTGGAAGATGGGAGAAGTTGGAATATTTCTTCTAGTATTGATGTAGTGGCCCCATATAAGGTTGTCCAGATCAGAAAAAATAAGATAGTTTGATGGTTTACTTTAGAGTTAGTTTAACTGTAATGTGTTATGGAGTTTGGAGAGACATTGGTGGCATTCGTGTTCTTGTGTAGTTAAAGTACAGTATTTGTCCCAATTGGAATGCTATTTTACTGCATGTCATAACACAAAATAAGATTTCTTTGTTGTCCAACTTGAAATAGCCAATTATAATCCTAAGGAACTTTTCTATATTATTAAATCTCTAGTGACTCATCCTGGCTCTAACAATTTGCTGCATGATAGAAAGAAGCTGAGTGAATGCTTTTTACCCTTTTTACCACTAAACTGACATTTATTTTCCCTTGTTCTCTAGGATCTCCGAATGGTATCTGTCTCCTCCTAATATTCTTGAGGTGATCTGTGATCAATTTCAACTGAGGGAAATCTATTAGTGACATGAACGCTGCCCCTTGTTTGCTTAACTCTTGTCAAAGATCGTTTCTAAAGTATATGAAAAAAGTTATTGCTCCAGCTATGATCAACATAGTTAATAACTCTTTGGCAGAGGGAAGTGTTACTGGCGTAGTAGTGGACCCTTGGACCAGCCTGGCAGAGTGAGATGGAAGAAGAGGACGGCACTCTGCAGAGAAGAAGGCTGGCGGGCGGTGTCAGGTCACATGAAGATCCGGAGTCTTCACCCTGGAAGCCTGCAGACCCCCCCGAGAGGAGCTCGTGAGGTCCCAGGCCGCTGGGACTTAGGAGAATTCTGGAACTCAAGTGGAGGCTTCATCCTGGAAGCCTGAGGACCCCCGAGAGGAGCTCGTGAGGTCCCAGGTCGCTGGAACTTAGGCGGAGAAGATGAGACAGTCTGAGGTCGAGGCAGCCGGCAGAAGTGGAACCAGGAGTAAGCCGGAGTCAAAGCCAGGAAGACCAACCAGGGAGGACAGAAGCAGAGGCACAGAAGGCAGGAAAGCTGGAACTGGAGCAGGAACACTAGGAGCAGGAGCAGGACTGGAGTGTCAGGAACCGGAGCAGGAACACCAGGAGCAGGAGCAGGAGCTGGACTGGAGCGTCAGGAACCGGAGCAGGAACAGGAATGTCAGGAACAGGACCAGGAACCAAGGATCAGGAGCTGGATGAGGAACACGAAGCAACTAGCACTCTGTAAGAGGAACCTCATTGCAAGGCAGAGAGAAGGAGCAGATGCCGGCTTAAGTACTAGCTGGCGTCTGACGTCATTCAAGTGGGTGGGCCGCGGTCTGGCGGGAAAAGCCCTTTAAATTGGGCTTCCCCGCGCACACCTAGAGAAGGAGGAGCCAGATCCTGAGACTCGGCAGCGTCTCCCTCGTGGAGACGCCGCCGCAAGAAGGCCCAAACCGGGCTGGCAAGGCGCGCCTCCTGCCGCTGGGCCCCTGAAGACCCCGAGCAGCCCCTAACCTCCCATCGCTGTCGCCGGAGGACTGAAGGTAAGGACCTGGTCGCAAGGCTTGCGACCGGGACCGCAATAGTACCCCCCTCTTATGCCCCCTCTTAGAAGGGCCGGGTTTACCAGGGTTACTGAGATGGAATTGATGAAGCAGAGACTTGTCCAGGATGTGACGAGCGGGCTTCCATGTGTTGTCCTCAGGACCACAGCCTTCCCAGGCCAACAGGTACTCCCATCGTCGTTGGTGAAAGCGAACATCAAGGACCTCACGAACTTGATAGATGGGATCGGTAGGTACCTCCAAGTTTGCGGGCTCAGGAACTTTAGGGTGATATCTTGAGAGAATGAGAGGTTTTAACAGCGACACATGAAATACATTATGAATGCGCATGGAAGAAGGGAGGCGTAATCGGTAGGAGACTAACCCCACTTGCTCTGCTACATGGAATGGACCACAATACCATGGTGCTAACCTTCGGAAAGGGACCCGAAGGTGTATGTTTTTGGTACTGAGCCAAACCCGATCTCCGGGGAGAAAGACTGGTGCAGGTTGACAATGCTGGTCTGCCCATCTCTTGGCGATTCTGACTGCCTTAGTGAGTTTGACTTGGATGGAGAGCCAGAGGTTATGCATCTGTTGAGCTGACAGCTGAGCCGCAGGTGAGGTACTGGACGTTGGCAAAGGCAATGGTGGTTTGATTTGCTTCCCAAACATGGTCAGGAACGGAGATTTGCCCGTTACCGAATGGGTGTGGTTGTTGTAAGAGAACTCAGCCAGAGGTAATAGGCTCACCCAGTTTCCTCGCTTGTCATTGACGAAGGAGCGGAGAAAAGTCTTTAAAGAGTGGTTAGTGCGCTCTGTTTGACCACTAGTCTGTGGATGGAAGGCTGATGACAGACTAAGTTGCACATCAAATTGCTTACACAAGGCTTTCCAATAGCGGGCTGTAAATTGAGGTCCTTGGTCTGAGACTATATCTTGCGGAAGGCCATGAATACGAAAGATATGAGAGGCGAAGAGCTGAGCAAGTTCTGGTGCCTATGGTAGCTTGGGAAAAGGAACAAAATGAGCCATCTTGGAAAAGTGATCCACAGTCACCCAGATGACAGTGTTCCCCTCTGACGCTGGCAAATCTACCACGAAGTCCATGGCGATGTGTGTCCAGGGCTCCGTGGGAATGGGCAGTGGCTGTAACAGCCCCCTTGGCTTTCCCACCAGAGGCTTCTGTCTGGTGCATGCGGGGCAGGAACTAACGTAGACGCGGACATCCTGTCTTATAGTGGGCCACCAGTAGAAATGGTTGAGCAAGTCGAGTGTTCTTTCTCGACCGGCATGACCGCCTATAATGGACTCGTGAGCCCAAACTAGCACCTTCTTTCGTGCGTGTTGTGGCACCACAGTTCTTCCCGTAGAGCACACAGTGGTCGAAGACAGGATCACTTTAGCTGGATCCAGGATGTACTGAGGTCGGTCCTCCTCCTCCTCTTGCTTGGTAGCACGAGATAGAGCGTCTGCTCGCATATTCCTGCATGCGGGTTTATAGCGAAGCATGAAGTTGAACCGATTGAGAAGAACAACGACCACCGTGCTTGTCTGGGATTTAAGCGTTGCTCTTGGCAAAGGAACTCTAAATTGTTATGATCTGTGAAGACCGTGATGGGATGGGTGGCTCCCTCCAACCATTGCCTCCATTCTTCAAAGGCTAACTTGATCACTAACAGATCCCTGTCCGTCCTACGAGGACCGACAGGGATCTAAAGCTGTTGCACGAGATCATTCAGAATGAAATTTTCGCCTGCACTGGAATCAATGAAAGCGAGAGTCTCAAAGGTGCCGCCAGGGTACTCTAGAGTGATAGGGACGGTACATTGAGGAACAGAAGTAACACAACCTAGGAGTAGCTCCTCGGGACCTCCTAGGCTCAGGTGTTTTCCGGTCGCTCCTTACACTGGGCCAGGAAGTGTCCCTTCACCCCACAATAGAGACAAAAACCCAGAGAGCCCCGGCGTTGCCGTTACTCCGCCATTAAAGAGGTACGCCCCAACTGCATGGGTTCTTCAGCGGGCGTCTCTGACTGGGTGCAGATATCATAGGCCTAGAGAATGCGGGTGCTAGGGGCACTGTGCGTCAGAAAGGACGGCTCTCTCGTGCCCGCTGTTACAGACGACGATCTATCCTTCCAGCCAAGTCGATCAGTTCGTTGAGATCATCTGGAAGATCACAAGCCGCCAGCTCATCCTTAATTTGAGATGCCAACCATTCCAGAAAGAGGCCCCGAAGGCTGTCCTCTCACCACCCGACTTCGAGAGCAAGTGTACGGAAGTTGATGGCATAATCGGCCAAGGAGTGAGAGCCCTGTTTCAGCTGTAGGAGTTCCGAGATGGCGGTAGTGAGTCATACCAGTTCATCAAAGGCTTGCTTGAAGCTGGTTATGAACTGCAGCAAATTATTTAGGAGAGGATCGTTCCACTCCCACATGGGTGAGGCCCAGGACAGTGCCTTCCCATCCAGCAAGGACAGGATGTAAGCCACCTTCACAGAGTCTGTCGAGAACTGGTTAGGCAATAGTGAAAACCTGATGAAACACTGGTTCAGGAAACCACGACAGACCTTGGCCTCTCCAGAGTAGCGAGACTGTGCTGGCAACTGAGTCGGCATCTGGACGCTTACCACCGGTGTAGGTAACGGCGCCTGAGGAACCTCTGGAGGTGCTGCATCCAACCGATTGGCCAAACGCTCCACGTAGCGGCCAGGACATCTAAGCAGTGCTGTTGTTACTGTAGACGTTGGGCCATACCGGGAATGGCCTGTAGCCCTGACAAGTCTGCCGAGTCCATGGCCTTGCAAACTGTTACTGGCGTGGTAGTGGACCCTTGGACCAGCCTGGCAGAGTGAGATGGAAGAAGAGGATGGCACTCTGCAGAGAAGAAGAAAGCTGGCGGGCAGTGTCAGGTCACACGAAGATCCGGAGTCTTCATCCTGGAAGCCTGAGGACCCCCCGAGAGGAGCTCGTGAGGTCCCAGGCCACTGGGACTTAGGAGAATTCTGAAACTCAAGCGGCGACTTCACCCTGGAAGCCTGAGGACCCCCCGAGAGGAGCTCGTGAGGTCCCAGGCCGCTTGGACTTAGGCGGAGGAGATGAGACAGTCCGAGGTCGAGGCAGGCGGCAAAAGTGGAACCAGGAGCAAGCCAGAGTCAAAGCCAGGATGACCATCCAGGGAGGATGGAAGCGGAGGCACAGAAGGCAGGAAAGCTGGAACTGGAGCAGGAACACCGGGAGCAGGAGCAGGAGCTGGACTGGAGCATCAGGAACCGGAGCAGGAACAGGAACGTCAGGAACAGGACCAGGAGCCAAGGATCAGGAGCTGAATGAGGAACACGAAGCAACTAGCACTCTATAAGAGGAACCTCGTTGCAAGGCAGAGAGAAGGAGCAGATGCCGGCTTAAGTACTAGCTGGCGTCTGATGTCATTCAAGTGGGCAGGCCGCGGTCTGGCGGGAAAAGCCCTTTAAATTGGGCTTCCCCGCGTGCGCGCGCGCCTAGAGAGGGAGGAGCTGGATCACGAGACTCCACGAGGGAGACGCCGCCGCGAGAAGGCCTGAACCGGGCCGGCAAGGCACACCTTCCATCGCTGGGCCCCGGAAGACCCCGAGCAGCCCCGAACCTCCCGTCACTGTCGCCAGAGGACCGAAGGTAAAGACCCGGTCGCAAGGCTTGGACCGGGACTGCAACAGGAAGATTGGCTTCCTTTTTAAAGCAGGTGGTCGGGCACCCTCTGTTAAAGAGAATCGAGTTAGACCCCAATGATGTGTCAAATTATAAACCAATTTTTGCTCTTTCTTTCCTTGCTAAAATCATTGAATCTGCTACTTTACAGCAATTGAATGATTTTATTTCAGATAATCAAATTTTAGACCAGTTTCAGTTTGGATTCAGGAAATCTTTGAGTACAGAGAGCTTGTTAATGTCCTGTTTTGATACGTTTAGAAGAGGTTTTGGCAAGGGACAGAACTTTGTCCTAGTGTGTTTAGATATTTCCTCAGTATTTGACACTTTGATCCATGCAATTTTATTTTATTAACTTAGGGAATTTGGAGTTGGTGGGAATGTTTTAGATTGGTTTTCTTCCTACCTGTGTAATCAAACTTTTAGAGTGTCAATTGCAAATGATCGTTCAGTGTTTCACCCCTTAAAGACAAGTATCCCACAGGGCTTGGCACTTTCTGCTACTTTTCAAAATCTTTATATGGTCCCGCTTTGTAAGTTGTTAGCTGGACTGTCTGCAGGATACTGGCTTTATGTTGTTGCTTTTCAGGTTTTTGTGCTGGTGGCTGGTACTTGGGCTGAGACATTTGTGACTGTCTCCATCTGCTTTTTGCTATTCAGACAGAGTTGACACATAACAGATTGGTATTTAATCTAAAGAAAACTGAAGTCATGGTTGTGCAGAGATTTGCTAAACTCTTGGTACCTGATTCCTTTACCTTTCTCATTGTTAGGTAAAACGCTTAGGATTTTTGTTAGATCCAGGCTTGCACATGTCTCAACAAATTAAATTAATTGTTAAATCTGCATACTTTAAACTCTGCCTTGTTAGACTTTTGATGTTCTCATTGGAAGCAAATGGGCTGATTTTTAAAAGCTGGTGAGGGCGAAAACCGAGACATATGCACGTGGCCAGACTGCACACATGCCATGGGCTTTTTCAAAGGCCGGTGGCCATGTATGTATTTCCTGGTATGTGCTGAAGAACCATCAAACCAAAAAGGGGCAGGCTGGGGGCAGGGTCTGGGTGGGAAGTGAGCATCTCTTCTGATACTGTTTCCAGTATATTCTAACATGTGGTTATCATTTTGGTATGATGTATTAATATACTCAATATTAACCTCTCCACATTTGGTAGTTTTGGGGGGGATTAATAAATTTAGATAAATATCCCCATATTCTTAGAAGATTACCCTCAGTCTCACCACAGAAGATGTCTTTGTTACTAAGCCAAGAGAGAGAAGCTGGAGTTCACGGAGGCTGTCTCTACTGATGGAAGCATGTATTAGTGTATCCGGTCACCTGCAGAGCTTAGAGGACTTGTCTGATCCCTAGAGAGGAAAAAGTTATATTTTACTCTGGCTAGAAAGTGGCAGGCAGGAGATTTCTCTTATGTGCAGTGCCTTGCAGGATACTGAAGCTCATCTACCTGGCCTTAGGGAGGGGCAGGGAGCCATGGCTTGGGTATCTTCTTCTGATAGTGTTAATGGATCTTCTTCTCTACCACCCCCATGCCCAGATATGCATATTCAAGAGCTCATACATAGTAAAACAGGAGCCCAAAATGGGGTCTCTTCTTCACTTGATATTGCTGGCCACCCCTCCAACTTGACTTTCTCTGGAGAGTCATCCATCCATATATGATCAGGTTGTGTGAGCTGACCAGTGAGTTTACCTGGCTGTTCTGGATGGTCCAATTTCTAGGCAGAACTGAGCTCTTCTGAAGGTTTTACAACTGTTCTTATAGACACTTGGCCTGTATTGTCTTAGGTTATTTCTGTTTACGGAGAGAAGATTTTATTCTTTTAGAGAAGTCTAGTTAAATAGTGTGTACTGGCAGATCAAATAACTCAGTCACGTATTGATATTCTGGCCAAAGTTCACCATCTCTGAATTTCTCTGCTGAAACACAGGTCAAGAGTCCATATAGTAAGATCAGAATCCATATTTTGCTGCATAGTAGTGAAACTTCAGGTATCTCTCTACAATCCCCCTTCTTAAGCCCATCTACCAGCCTACTGTGGAAGACTCAGCTAAAATGACATGTAAGAGCAATGACATAATTATAATGAGGCAATAATAAAAATAATAATAATAATGCAACAATAATGGAGTTATAATACTAATGATAAACCATAATAGTAGTAATAACAAAATGTAAAATAAGAATGTAATAATAAATGTAATAATTTATTTATTTATTTATTTATTATTTTATATACCGAGTTTCATGATAGGATAATAATAATAAATTATTATTAATAAATTAATAAATAATTAATAAAATTAATAAATAATTAATAAATTTCATGATAGGATAATAATAATAAATATAATAAGCATAGTAACAATAATAATGAAAATGAAAAACAATAATGGAATAATAAAAGATATATGTATGTGTACAAATCAACTCACTCCTAATTAAAATGTGACAGTGCATAATCATTGAGATTCATTTTGTGACTTAAATTCCTAATTAATTACCTCTATGGTAATATGCAAGTATGCTAGACTAATGTACAGTTCCAAAGACTTGCTTGTTGAGAGGTAATACAAACACATGGCACTACAGTGAGAATATCCCTATTTGCTTCTGCCTAGGCCCATTACTCTCATTAATAAGAGGATTGAGAATATCAGAAGAAAAATTGATATTGTGGCCAAGATATTCAGTTTGTAAAATATCCTCATCTCTGGAATACTAATTGTAGTCAGCAATTCTGATGCACAGACAGTTCAACATTATGAGAATAGTTATATTCTAGAAGATAGACCAGGTTTTTATCAAAGTCAATTTCAGCTCCTCCGCCATTCCGTTTGCGCCCAGAAGAATATTGAATCTGTTTGGATGGATTACTGAGAGTAATTTTTGTACACTGACGTAAAATTTGAAAAGGAAATATCCCCTGAAGAAAGGTCTTGCTTTGGACCTGAAATGCGGCTGCAGGGCTATCCTTGATACCAGATAAGTCAGGACATTAATTTTACAAGCATGCTTTTTTAAAAAAATGATTTTTGTCACATAAAAAACAAACAAAAAAAGTATAAATGCACATACACACAGAATATTCACGTTTGGTGCATGTTATAGACAATTGATAATATCGGATGGAGGAGGAGGGTTGATGATTATACATATTGCGAGCTCACCCATGGGGGTTTATAACTCCAATATATGAAACCTGTCCTCTTTCCATACAAAATTTTTTTTCTTTTCCATAAAACATTGACTCTTCGGGCTCATAGACCCCGGAGTCATTTGGAGATTGTTGTAAAATCATTGACCCATTAGTGGGCTAAATATATGGAATAGTGAAAAAAAGAAAAAAACAATAAAGAGGTGATTTGTTTTTGGATTTGATTATACAGTAGAAATCCCTCTAAGTCTGTTGGTGCATTTGATTTTTTGGTATTTTTAATGGTGACATTGTGCAGCACGTTGGATTATTTAGGCCATTGTCTTAACAGCTATTAACTACTGTAACTCTCTTTATGTTGGGCTTTCCAAATTCCAGCTGAAAGCCTTACAGTTGTTACAGAATTCTGCTACATGGTTTGTAATATCCTGTCTCCCAAAGAACATATTACACCAGTTTTAAAGGCTTTACATTGGTTACTCATGACTAAATGGATACATTTTAAGATGTTAACACTGGTTTTTAAAGTCCACAAAAAGAGGGCTCACTCTGTCTTGCTAATTTACTCACTGAATGTATGCCCTCCTGTTCAATGTGGTCTGCCGATAAAAATTTACATAGTGTCCCAACTATTAAATATGCACATCTTGTGGAGACTTGCCAAAGACGATTCTCAGTGGCTGGACCAGGTCTATAGAATACTCTTACCAACTGAGCTTCATGAAATTAAAAATTACAAATGATTTCACAAAAAAACTAAAAGTCCTTTTTTTTTTTTCAAAAGGCTTTCTCTTAACCCTTTATGTCCCAGTCTCCTATTTAGAGCACAGGTTCTTAAAAAAAATAGGACATAATGGGTTAAGAAATGCAGCATTTTATCTATGATTTGTTATTTTTGTAAACACCCTTTCCATGGAGGTCACCTTCAGAGAATGCAGAGGTGGTGTAGCCCCGGAATGGGGTTAATCCTCCAGGGTTCACCACATGGGAACCAGAAATCTTCTGGAGGCACAAGGGGAGACTTATCACGACACAATGTACACATGGATAAGTTGTTCCTAAATGAGAGAATTTATTGTAAAGTCCAAAGGAAGTAATAAGTAAGAAACTCTGATCTTCAAACTCAAAGCACAGGAACAGAAAATTGAGAGAAGGCTATAAAAATTGGATTACAGTCACTCACAGTCTCTTTGAATAGCAACTTCTTTGTTTAAAGTTAACAGTTGGTAGATCTTTCTTCTGCAAGGATATCTAAGGCCTAGGGTCCTTGCTTTAAATCAAGTACATTCTACAAACCATCCACTTCCCCAGATAGAACAGTCTCTTTTCCATGGGAGAAATCTGAACTTCTGGGTGACACACCAGTGATCTTCAGCACTTCCAACACCAAGCACTTTTTCTCAGAGCTAGGGGTCCTGAGCTAGGAGCCCTTCACCACCCTTCCTCCTCTCACTTCTCTCCTTCACTCCTCTTCTATGCTTCGTGGAAAGGCCTTTTATATCAAATTCATAACCATTCCTTCTGAGGGAATGATACCTCTTGCCCTGTTAGAAGCACCAGCATATCCCTTTCCTTAAAAGGGAGAAAAGGAAGCCACCTGTTCTTAACCTCAAAACACTGATTGTAATAGGATCTCTATCCCACACTAACCTCCCTAAGCCCAACCTTCACAGGAAGGAACTTAGACCTCGCAGAGCTCTGTGGATACAGGACTCCCTGTTCTGTAAATTAGGGGAAGATCATCATCTAACTTTGCTTTTCCAGGCCGTGGCAGGCCCGCAACTGGCTCTACTCACCCCTGACGCCCAGGTCCCAGACCTGGCCCTTCCTCTTTGGCAGCGGTAGGCAGTCGCATACATGCTCGCACTCCTGCTACGCTCCCAGGTTCCTCCAGCAGCTCCACGGCCTCCTCTGTCCCAGTCGGGTCTCCCCATGTGCATCGAGGGGAGATGCCGCCATTACCTAATTCCAGTCTGTCTGCCTTTTCCCTGACTTTAAAGGGGCTGCAGTGGGAAACCTTCCTGTGGCCCCAGATGATGATGTATCCAGGCCTTGCTACTTAAGGAAGGCTCCGCCATTCGGTCTTTGCCTTGGCAACAGGTCTCCATGCTTCCAGTCGTGTGCTTAGTTGCTGCTCGTTTGTGTTCCTGTTCCTGTCCCTGTACCTGACCTAGTTCCAGTTTTGTGTTCCTGTTCCAGTCCTTGTGCTTCAGTTCCAGCTTCTTGTTTCCTGACTACCCTTTGGATGGATTCCATGGATTTAACCCTTGCTTGTTTCTGACCTTGTCTCCAGCCGCCTCCCCTGACTTCACCTTGAACCTGACTCTGCCTCCAGCTGACTACTTGGACTTGGCCTTTCTTAGGCTCGTGCCTACTTACAAACCCAGACTTAATGTGTTCCTGACTCTTAGCCTGCTCTATCCTGTCTGGGCTTCTGGATCCAGGTCCTATCTTGAGCCCAGCTTCGTTGGACCCTGTGTCTCCGCTGCTTCCTCTCTCCTTTCTTCAAACACCCTCCACAGGATCAACCATGCGGAGGCCCAGCTAAGACCAGCTGGCCCCGGTACACAAGGGCTCAAGCTGCGGAGAACGAGGGTTGGTATTGGCAAAGCACCAGTCAGCCTCTGCTTCCCGCTCTGCTCTGCCTCCCGATGGTGGGGACCCATGGGGGCTTCCCCATGGGTAGCACCAACTCCACCTCAGACTAAGGGTCCACCTCCACAACACTAAGTGTTGTGGAGGTGGACCCTTAGTCTGAGGCAGAGCAGAGCGGGAAGCAGAGGCTGACTGGTGCTTTGCCAATACCAACCCTCGTTCTCCGCAGCTTGAGCCCTTGTGTACCGGGGCCAGCTGGTCTTAGCTGGGCCTCCGCATGGTTGATCCTGTGGAGGGTGTTTGAAGAAAGGAGAGAGGAAGCAGCGGAGACACAGGGTCCAACGAAGCTGGGCTCAAGATAGGACCTGGATCCAGAAGCCCAGACAGGCCCCGGTACACAAGGGCTCAAGCTGCGGAGAACGAGGGTTGGTATTGGCAAAGCACCAGTCAGCCTCTGCTTCCCGCTCTGCTCTGCCTCCCGATGGTGGGGACCCATGGGGGCTTCCCCATGGGTAGCACCAACTCCACCTCAGACTAAGGGTCCACCTCCACAACACTAAGTGTTGTGGAGGTGGACCCTTAGTCTGAGGCAGAGCAGAGCGGGAAGCAGAGGCTGACTGGTGCTTTGCCAATACCAACCCTCGTTCTCCGCAGCTTGAGCCCTTGTGTACCGGGGCCAGCTGGTCTTAGCTGGGCCTCCGCATGGTTGAACCTGTGGAGGGTGTTTGAAGAAAGGAGAGAGGAAGCAGCGGAGACACAGGGTCCAACGAAGCTGGGCACCAGAATTTTACTGGTGACCTTAGCCAGGGTTTCACCCTCAAAAACAAAAAATGGGAACCCCTTAAGGGGAACCATTGTTTTCAGTATCATACATACTCAATATGTATGATAACTAAATACAGTAAACATGACAAGATTATATTCACTTGGTATGGCTGTTAGTCTGGCATTCTAATGTGGTAGATGCAGTGTTATGATTGGTCCTTTGTGTGTATATTACACCGTTCAGCTGTACAGTGCATGGTCATTGCACAATGCACATATCTCTGTCTTTTATGCCTGTCATACGAGTATTTACTATATACAAAGGAAAAGCACATGTTATTGGATTGAAAGAAAATGCACTTGCTGTTCATGTGCAGAATGTCATTCCTGATATGACGATAACCTATTCAGACTTTTAGTGCAATGTCTTTCTTTTCTTTCATATGGACACTAGCTTTCTTGTTTTTGTGTTTGCGCATATTATAACTATTTCTACCTTTATTTTCCCTTGTATTTGTGCTTTTCCTCTGATACGTCTTTTGTGGACTCTATAGGGATCATACAGTTGCCTCTCTTAGGGCCTCAGTCTTCTAATCCAGGTTTTCACTTGATACATTCTGGAATGCAATCTAGATTATAGCCTAAGTGAAGCCGACAGTCCTTTTGAACATGGCATTGTATGTAATGAAGGATAGAAAAATAAAGACAATTTTCAAAAGCTATTTACATAGGTAATTACTGATTTATCCAATTGAAAGGGCTGTCTGAAAACTTCCCTTTCCTTAATCCAGATAAAAATGTGCAGAGTTCTACAACACAGTACTTTTAGGAGAAAGCATTCCCAGAGATGTGTTTAAATCTTTGAAAGAAAACAATGCATGTAGATTGCATTTGCAAAAGTGCAAATGTCTGCAGGTATCTCATTGCCACAGCAATTCCTTAAAGTAATTCCCTGTGTACTTTCCATTTCAAAATTGGTGCAAAACAATGGGTAAAATGTACCCACCAACTATACAGCTATATGAGCATTTTGAAAAATGTCCCCAAAATGTCTGTAAAATTATAGAACAGCAGATGCCAGAATTCATAGAAAATACAAAAAAAAATCCATTTATTTCACATAACTAAAATCACATGAATAACCCAGTGCATATAAACCACTTACTAAAATTGCATTAAAACCCCATTGGTATCAAATAAAACTGTAGTGTTCTGCAATGAAAAGCTCCATCTCAATCATAATCTGAAAGTTAAAAAAAACATCTTACTGTTATATAATTGGAAAAATCATTAAATATGCCAATACTTGCCTATACAGCAGTATAGTCAGTTTCACAATGTTTATGTGCACCGACTTGTAGATGTTATATGAATTGAATGTACTTGTCAGTACTTTCTATAAATTCTGCCATCTGCAGTTCTATATTTTTACAGGCATTATGTGGATTATGAATTTAAGAGGAGCTTGCAGCGACTGAGTTGTCTGCACTATTATGACTCTGAAGCAGCCGAGCGGGTGAAACACAGATTGTGTCAAGGTCATTCATCTTTTCACTTGGTTCATTATGCATGGAAGGAAATATTCACCACAGCTGTATTATAGAGTTTCTTTAAAGCTAACATTTATTGGATGGATTTTATGGACTTTGAGGGGGTAATTTTCAGCCGGTGTAAAGTCTGTAGGTATTTTTACCTGCAGATTTACACTCATTTCCAAAGCAAATTTATGTGCATACTTTCACTTTCAAAATTACCCGGGGAAAACTACTGACAAACATCTATACTTACTAATGTGTGCAGGTACTTTCCCTGACTGGGTTTGCATGCATACATTTTAAAATTCAAAAATTAGGGCTTAAGTCCATTCCCTGCTCGACTCTCACCCCAGAATGCCTCTCTAATATGTAGGAAAAATATTTGTACACTTTGTTCATGCATACTTTTCTCAGCATATCAGACAGGCAGGCAATTCTTCAAAACAGCATTCATGTGGATAAAGCACTGCTTTCCTCACATAAATACCTTTTCAAAATTACGCTCTTCATACTATGTTTCTGGTGATAGACACAAATTATGGGTGTGCTATGATTATAATGATCTGACATGTCATGCAGTGCGTAGCATCAAATGAGGTCTCCAGCATGATATTTATCAGAATTTATGAGCACACCTGAGACAGACACAATTTAAACAATGTAAGGTGAATTTTAAAAGCCCAGCGCGTGCATCAGTTAGGGAATACACAAACAAGTTGAGCTCGTGCGTGCCCACTGCATTTTAAAAGCCACCCAGATATGCGTCTATTTCCTGCGGTGCACACATCTTGATATGATTCAAAAAAGGGGCATGGTTTGGGCTGAATCTGGGCATGCCCAGATCTAGTGCCACATAAGTTTACTTCTGCTATACAGGAGGTGTAAGTTTAAATTAAAGAAAACTAGCCATATTTGAGGGGTTTTAAGGGTCTGGGCTAAGTGGGGGAAGGGAAGGCTATTAAACTAGCTCTTAACTGGGTGAACTAGTGGAAGAACTGGTGAAACTGGCAATGGCATGAGCATGCACCCCTTTTTAAAATCCCTCGACTTGTACAATAGAAACAGGATTTGCATGCCAACTTAAAATTAGGCACACATGTGTGCACAAGCCAGCTATTTTTTAACGTGTGCATATATGCTCACAAGTTATAAAATTGCTGCATCCCTGGGTATACACTGACACACATGCGCCAATATGTGCCCATATGCTGGTATAAAAGTTATCATCCATATGAGTCCATTTTTATTTAATTATATGATCACTTGGAGGATACCTTTCAAACAACTCTTCATGCCCTATATACGTGCATATATGGGCATGTGGATATCAACTATAGTATTTTATAACTTGCGTGAATCTGGTTGGCACAGATTATAAAACATGCATATGTCCACCCCCCGCATATATGCATATATTTCATTACCTGAAAATATCAGCAATGCATTGAAAACATGTACCTTTTCTACCTATTTAAACAAACATATGCACAACGGGGCAGATTATAAAAGCCCTACGCGCATAAATCCAGCTGGATTTACACATAGGGGGGGTTATGGGGCTTGAAAAAAGGAGCGGCCTAGGAGGGAACAGGGAAAGCCATCGGGACTCCCCTAGGGCTCGGCGTGCGCAAGGTGCACAAATGTGCACCCTCTTGCGCGCGCCAACTCCGGATTTTATAACATGCTTGTGGCTGTGTGCGCATGTTATAAAATCGGGCGTAGATTTGTGTGCGCCAGGTTTCGCGCACACAAATCTACGCCCACGCATAGGCACTAAAATCTGGCCAAATTATTTTATGCATGAAAATAATTAGGACTTGTTTGCTTAAAACTCTGATTTATACATGGAATTAGGGCTATTTTAAAAAAGTGCACATAATTAAAATCACCAGTTTGCTGATACCTCCACCAGTTCACCCAGTCCTTCATTGAGATTTGCCTAGAACATCACAATTGTGCACCTTCTGAGGATCCTTCTTCCAGTTTTTGAATGAAGATCTTTTGGCTAAAACAGCCTCTTTTACCTCACCTTTTAACCATGCTGGTAACGTTTTGAAATGATGACACTCTTTAAAGTGAGCAACCAAGGGTTCTTCAAGCCTGCCCGTATTTAAGCAGCATTTGTGTTCTGTTAGCCGGATCCGTCCTTGATGTTTTGTCATGCCCACATATGATAAAGGGCATGGGCAGAAAATAGCATAAACCACAAGGAGTGGCAGGAAAACTCAGGCAAAGAAATTACTCTGCCCGTTGCTGTGATGATATCAGTCTGTGTGGACTTACAAATGCATCTAATGCATGGTTTTAATGGCTCCAGGCTCTTAGAAGGATTATAGCAGCTGGTGTGGACAACATACTCTAGAGGTGGCATTTATTGCAACTTCTCTATTGAGATTCACTAAATTCCCTATTTTCTTAGTATCCTTCAAAGATACATAGTAAAATGGTAATGATGGCTGAAAAAGACCAAATGGTCCATCCAGTCTGCCCAGCAAGATTCTTTTGGTAGTAACTGATGCTCCGAGCAGGTTAACCCAAGACTTATCTTAAGGGTAGTAATATTAACAATCAAAACCAAGCAATTGTCAAATCCATAACAAAGTTACTGCTAGCAACATTTTTACAGGGTGAAAAGCCTTCCTGATAATTCATTTAATGCTGCTACTTAAACATGCTTTGCTTTCGGACTTGGCCATAGAATCAGTCATGTGCTTTTTCCACTAATGTCTGTGCATCAATACCCTGGACTATACAAGTCAGGGCCCAGTGTTAGCTGTTGTCTGAATCCAATTCTCCTTTTTTCCTCCACACCACTGAAGTGTAGCGCGAGACTGCAGTTGTGTCTAAATCATGTAAACTAATTGGTTAATGGTAATAATCCCCATGCCTTCTGTTAGGAGTAGTAGCTGCCGTTCCATGTTGGCTACCCCCTCCCCCCCCCCCCCTCCCATGTACCCTTTTCTTAATTTCCAACTCTAGCTTGTAGGGATGTACAATGTTTATCCCATGCTTTTTTTAATTTGTTTACTGTTTTTGTCTTCACCACCTCTCCAGGCATCTACCACTCTCTCTGTGAAGAAATATTTCCTGACATTGGTTCTGAGTTATCCCCTTGAAGTTTCATATCATGACCCCCTAGTTCTACTGTTTGCTTTCCTGTAGAAAATGTTTGAGGAACATGTATCATTAAAACCCTTCAGTATCTGAAGATCTGCATAATGTCTCCCCTGCACCTCCTCTTGTCCAAGGTATATACATTCAGATCCTTCAGCCCCTCCTCATCTGATATCATTTTGATCACCCTTCTCTGACCTCCAGTGTCTGTCTCTATCCTTTTTGAGATACAGTCTCCAGAACTGAGCACAATACTCTAGGTGAGGCCTCATGAAGGACCTATACAAGGGCATTATCACCTTTTTTTTCTTACTGGTTATTCTTCTCACTATACAGCCTTCTCTGCCTTCAGTTCACCAGAAACTATATCCCAAGGTCCATCTCCCAGTCTGTGCACATTAGTCTTTCATCCCCCAATCACATTGTCAGCTTTCCCCCCATAATTTAATTTAAAAGCTGTTCTATCTCCTTTTTAATGGTTAGTACCAGGAGACTGGTTCCACTCTGGTTAAAGTGGAGTCCATCCTTTTGGAAAAGGCCCCCCATGTCCCCAAAATGATGCCCAGTTTCTAACAAGTCTAAAACCCTGCTTTCTGCACTATCATCTTATCCATGCATTGTGTCTCTGGAGCTCTGCCTGCCTATGAGGTCCTACATTGGAATGAGGATCATTTCTGAGAATGCTACCCTGGATATTTTAGATATCAACTTCTAAAATCTTAAATTTGGCTTCCAGAACATCCTTCCTTCATTTTGCTATGTCATTGGCATGCACATGTACCAATGACAGCTAGCTCTTCTCCAGAGCTATTTAAAGCCTTATCTATGTGATGCATGAGATCCATCACCATTGCACCAGGCAGACAAGTTACCTAGCCATCCTCATGTCCACCAGCCACCCAGCTATCTACCTTCCTAATAATTGAAACTCCAATTACTACCCCAAACCAAATGTGCCTGATACTTCACTTTCGATGCATATCCAGCATGGCTCTCTGCTTCAACGGCATGGGAGAAAGACTGATACATCACGCATTTCCAGCATAGCTCTCTGCTTCAATGGCAGGGAAAAGAAAACTGATACTTCACGCATATCCAGCATAGCTTCAACGGCAGGGGAGAAGAAAAAAGGATTCGCACTCACAAAGCGGGGAGTAGCTGGCTTGTTACGGCGGTTACTACCCCAAACCAAATGTGCCTGATACTTCACTTTCGACGCATATCCAGCATGGCTCTCTGCTTCAACGGCATGGGAGAAGAAGAAAAACTGATACTTCACACATATCCAGCATAGCTCTCTGCTTCAATGGCAGGGGAGAAGAAAAACTGATACTTCACGCATATCCAGCATAGCTCTCTGCTTCAACGGCAGGGGAGAAAAAAAACTGATACTTCACGCATATCCAGCATAGCTCCCTGCTTCAACGGCAGGGGAGAAGAAAAACAACCAATAAGGGCTGTATAACATAGTCTGGGTAAAACAGATAAGCATGGGTGTAGCTTGCTTATTGCGGCGGTTACTACCCCTACTACCCCTAACTAATCAAGCTAGATATTTCACTTGGATGCAGCTCCATCACTGCTCTCTACATTGATGGTGGGGGTGGAAGGGAAATAGAACCAAGAGCTAAGAGAAGCAGATAAGTATGAGAGAAAAGATATGTGAGGCTTGCTGGGCAGACTGGATGGGCCGTTTGGTCTTCTTCTGCCGTCATTTCTATGTTTCTATGTTTCTATGTAATTACAATGGCCATCCTAACCCTTCTCTCATATCCTCAGTTCAAGAGGATACTACATAACCTTAAACACAGGGCATAGCTACAGGAAGGCTTCCTGCCTTACCAATGTGATGCTCTCTTTCCAGATGACCTTTCTCCCCTAAGGCAGTACAAGGACTTCTCTACTATGTCCCTGAAGGTCTCATCTATATTCTTCTCTGTCTCCTTTAGCTTTTCTAGTTCTTCCACACAAGCTTCCAGAGATCGTACTCATTCTCTGAGGGCTAGGAGTTCTTTGCATCTAGTATATACATAAAACCTCTCACCAGCTGGAGATAATCATACATGTAGCACTTAGTACAAAAGATTGGAAGGCTTCCTCTTTCTGCTAAACTACTATCGCCATCTTAATTTTTCAGATTTGTTATCAGTTTAAATTTTCTAAAGGAGGAGGGATGTAAAGCTAATTTAAAGTCTTTTAGTCTATTGATTTATTTTATATTTGTCTGTCAATGACCCTCAAAACACTACAATTTATCTTCTTATAACTACCTAGTTATCCACTTTATTGACTCTTGTTTTGAATTAAATTTCTTCTGTATAAATTTATAGTAAGGAAGTTTGAGGTACACTCACCATGAATCGCACACTTCCAGTCCTCTTCTGCTGCAAGGAGTGTAGGACCTCTGGAAGCTGGGGCTGTGAACCTGAAGTCTGGATCACTCGTGGTGACCTATGGAGTCCTCTCCCAGGGACTGCTGGGTAATGTATGCAGATGAACTTTCTGGTGATCTGCATATATTAACCAGTGTGGCAAATTTGGATTGGTTTTTAGTAAACTTTGGACCCATAATGGAATCCCAAGCTGAATTATTTTCATTGCTTCTTGACCACTAATTCTTCTTGTAATCCCTTGCAAATATACTGCATAACTGACAGGCTTTTTTTAATGTCATTTATGATGATTAGCTTCTTAGCTCAGATCAGTTCTTCATGTTTTGATGATGTTTTCCCCTTAGACATGTTTTATTGAACATAGTGTTGAGAGTTCAGAATTTACTAGTTGGTGTAATGGCTCATAAAGATGAGGTCATATTTACAGAGCTCTCTTGTGTGCATCTACTATCTTTAAAAGAGATGACAGTACGAAAAATAGCTATTGATAATATGCCATAGCAGGATATGATATAAACTCCTCTTAATGAATGTTATATCAAAATACTCAAGTCATATATCTACATAGCTTGGTGCTTGCATTCCTGTGATATATCCATCAGCAATTCAGATAGCAACTTAGATTGGTTACCTCCTGATCTGAGAGTATATCTGCAATAGTCAAAAATTGTTAACACAGTTGAAAAAAAATATTTGGAGTACAGATGAATTGAAGCCACCAAAGCTTCTTTTTGTTCCCTGAACTGGCACACAGAAGGTTATTTACCCACACACACATACACACACACACACACACACACACACACACACACAGAGCCTTGCACAAATAAGTAAATTTTCAAAGGAGTTATGCATATAGATGTAACATACTATTGTAGCAATTTTCAAAAGCCATTTATTTGAGTTAAGTGCACTTAACATGGGTAAAACTGATTGACAATTCAATGTCATATATTGTAGCAATTTCCAAATACTCACTTACACAGGTGAAGTGCATTTATACATGTAAAATTCACTTTTAAGCATGTATAAGCTTTAAAAATCAAACCCAATGTTTTCACCTCCTGGAGTCCTCTGACCTAATACTTTTATTCCTGGTCAGGACTGGAATGTCTTTGAAAAGTTCCTTGCCACAGTCATGCAGCTCCTATTATAAACTATGAGGTAAATTATTTTAAGATGTGCGTGTGGGTACATATATGTGCACATTTGCTGATGCATGCCTAAGGCCGCAGACATTTTATAACATACGCATATATATGTACGCATGTTATAAAATACCCTGGACATGCATACATGTGTGCCCCAGTTTATATGCATGCACACATGTGCATGCAAATGCCACCTGGACGATGTAAGTAGGGGGGATTGCATTAGATATGCATGCTGACGCTAGAGCCCATTTTCCCGGTTCATTCCCAGCTTGTCCAGTTAACCAGTCGCCCTTTCTAACACCCTGTTAGTTTGCCTACCTTTTACTCTGTTTGGCCAGACCCCCTAAATGTCACTAAGTAGCCTATATTTTTTTATTTTCTTACTTATACGCTGACCATAGCAGAAGTAAAGTTACGCAGTAGGGGACGCTGGTGTGTGCTTGTACATACGCACAGAATTCATGCCTCAGCCCTGGCCCACCCATGCCCCACCCAGACCATGCTCCTCCCCTTTTTCCAGAAGACATTTTTGTGCATGTAATAGGAGATATGAGTGTTGTTGAGGGCCTTTAAAAATCCACACAGTGCACGCACATCCGAAAACATGCACGTATCTGCTGGTTTTGGTGTGTACAAAACTTTTTAAATTGACCAGTATGAGCAATTTTATTACTTTTACTCTTTTCTTTTCCTTTTCTTCTCATGGCCATGTTAGCAAACCTCAGTAAGATAGCCCCTACCATTTTACATTTTTGTCTAAAATCTGTTGGTTATACTTTACCCAGGTATAAATAGCTTTTGAAAGTTGCCTTTAGTTATTTTTCTATCATTCATTAATTACAGATCCATATACAAAAGGGCCAGCAGATCCACCCCGGATATACATCAGTGCAGGGATTCTCAATACAGTCTTTTGGATACACCCAGCCAGTCTGATTCTCAGGCTATCCAGAATGAATATGCATGAGATAGATTTGCATGCATTGCCTCAGGTGTATATAAATCTATCTTTTGTGTAATCATTATGGACAGTCTAAAGTCCTGAGGATTGGATTGAAACTTACTGCTCCAAGAAATGCAAGCAAGCAAGCATGTATCAGCTAGTGAAAAACCAGGACTGAAGCCTCTTACAGGGTCATTCATTGGGTACTTGCCAGGTTCTTATGGCCTGGATTGGCCACTGTTGGAAACAGGATGCTGGGCTTGATGGACCCTTGGTCTGACCCAGTATGGAATTTTCTTATGTTCTTATGTTCATCAAAATGCGTTATGGTGTTATCGCAAGCGATAGGGCCCTAACACCTGCGATATTTATCTCAACGTGAATGCACATTTTTTGAATTTATTCAAAGGGACAGGATCAATGAAAATAAGGGGCATTATCAAACCATGCAATAACATAATACAAGTTGGAAATAACTACACATTTTTTCCTGGCATTAAGTTATGCAATTTGCCTGAAGCAGAATTTGCAATATTTATTAGGGATGTGAATCGTTTTTGAACAATTAAAATTATCGTCAGATAATTTTAAAATCGTCCTAAATCATTAGAGTGCACGATACAATACAAATGCCCCCGATTTATAGTCAGGGGCATTTGTATTGTATCGTTAAATAGGGCATGGGAATTATTTGGGGGAGGGCGGGAAAACTGGCACACCAAAACAACCCCTAAACCCACCCCGACCCTTTAAAACCAATTCCTTACCCTCCCCCACCCTCCAGAACCCCCCCAAAATGTTAAGTTACCTGGTGGTCCAGTGGTGGGGGGGATCCCGGTGCGATCTCCTGCTCTTGGGCCATCGGCGCCATTTTGGCTGCCACTAATTAAAATGGCGCCGATGGCCCGATAAATAAAAAACCCCACCCGACCCTTTAAATCGACCCCCCTTAGCCTCCCCCACCCTCCCGACCCTTTTTTTTTAGGGGCTGATGAGTAAAGATGAGCCATCCAGTGCTCCTACCATGTGACAGGGGCCGGCCAATGGCACAGATACCCTGTCACATGGTAAGGGCAAAGGGGCATCGGCGCCATTTTTTTTTTTTAGAACAGCTGATGCCTGGGAATGGGAAATCTCTGCCCGAGGCCCCCCTGGATCTCTCCTCTCCCCGAGGCCCCCCTGGATCTCTCCCCGAGGCCCCTGAGGCCCCCCTGGACCACCAGGTAATTTTAAAAGGTTTTGGGGGGGTCGATTTAAAGGGTCGGGTGTTTTTTGTTTTTTTTTAGCGGCACTGGCCTCCCTAAAAAAGAAATTAGTGATGTGAATTGGAATCGGAAACGATTCCAATTCACATATCTTAACGATCAGATTCCCCCCCCCCCCCCCCCCTTCCCAGCCAAATCTGATCGTTAAGACGATCTGGCACACGATTCACATCTCTAATATTTATCACAAATCCCATTTTGGGGAGAGAGAAAGCGAGAAAGAGGACCCTAATCATATGCAATCCTACACCCATGCAATCTAAAACTTAACTAGGAACTGAACAAATTTAAGATGAAGACAGCAATCCAGCAGCAAGTCTTTTGCATCGAGTGCCACATTTATCATTTTTTACCTGCCAGTAAGTAATGGCACATGTGCATCCGTTGCAAAGAGCTCCTCTCTCTCAGAGAATGAGTCTGATCTTTGGAGGCTAGAGTGGTAGACCTACAGGAGCTGAGGCAGATAGAGAGGTATCTAGTTTATTTATTTATTAATTAATTAATTAATTTATTTATTTATTTAAAGTTTTTCTATACCGGCATTCGCGATGAGAATCGCATCATGCAGGTTTACAATTAACAGGAGGTGCAGGAACACAAAATAATAATATTTAAATGATAATAATAAACATTAACAGGTGCTGATAAAATGATTACAGTTACAATAAAACAAGGGAATTACCCAACTTGGAACAGAGAAAAAGGGGCTAGGAATTTAATATAGAGAACAAGTATGCCAATTAATGGTGTGAAATAAGGTACGGCTTTTGCAACGTTGAAGAAATTACCCTGTTGAGGTAGAGTTACTAATTATCATGTTAAAGAAGGGTCTAAGCGTTAGTTAATGGAGAAATTAAGGTTCAGTTGGGGTCTGGAAAAACTTTCATAAATAACCATGTTTTGAGTCTTTTCCTAAATGTAGGAAGGCAGGGTTCTTGTCGCAAGTCTGGTGGAATGGAGTTCCATAGAGTCGGTCCAGCGGTGGAGAAAGCCCTGTCTCTGGTTATGTGCCGAGTTGTTTTGGTGTGAGGTACTTGTAGGGATTCTCTGTAGGATTCTCTGATGGGTCTGGCGGATGTATATTTTCTGAATGGAATTTGAAGGTTAAGTGGAGACTATTGATGGATGGCTTTGTAGATGGTAGTTATGGACTTATATATGATTCTGTAGTGGATTGGCAGCCAATGTAGGTCTTTGAGGATTGGAGATATGTGGTCTCTTTTCCGTGTGTTTGTTAATATTCTCGCTGCTGTGTTTTGAACCATCTGCAGGGGTTTAGTGTGGGATGACGGGAGACCTAGTAGAATAGAGTTGCAATAATCTAATTTAGCGAAGATTATTGATTGCATGGTCTTTAATATTCCTACCTCTAGAGTATGTTGTTCACACCAGCTGCTATAATCCTTCTAAGAGCCTGGAGCCATTAAAACCATGCACCAGATGCATGTGATGTCCTCTTAAGTCCACACAGACTGATATCATCACAGCAACGGGCAGAGTAATTTATTTGCCTGAGTTTTCCCGCCACTCCACATTTGTGGTTTATGCTATTTTTTGCCCATGCCCTTTACAAAATGTCAAGGACGGATCCGGCTAACAGAACAAAAATGCTGCTTAAATACGGGCAGGCTTGAAGAACCCTTGGTTGCTCACTTTAAAGAGTGTCATCATGACTTCAAAACATTACCAGCATGGTTAAAAGGTGAGGTAAAAGAGGCTATTTTAGCCAAAAGATCTTCATTCAAAAACTGGAAGAAGGATGCTCAGAAGGTGCACAATTGTGATGTTCTAGGCGAATCTCAATGAACTGGAGAAGGACTGGGTGAACTGGTGGAGGTATCAGCAAACTGGTGATACACATGCATGTTATAAAATCCAGGGTAGGTGCAAGCAAGGGGGTGCACACTTGTGCACCTTGCGCACTTTGCGCACGCCGAACCCTAGGGGAAGCCCGATGGCTTTCCCCGTTCCCTTCAAGGCCACTCCGAAATCAGAGCAGCCTCGGAGGGAACTTTTCTTCCGCTCCCCCCCCACCTTCCCCTCCCTTCCCTTATCTAACCCACCCCCCCAACCCTACCTAAATCCCCACCCCACCTTGTTTAACTTTTTACGCCTGCCTCTGTCAGGCATATCTTGCGCGTGCCGGCTGGCTGCTGGCGTGACAACTGCTGTGCCAGAGGCCTTGGTCCTGCCCCCGGACCGCCCCTGGATCGGCGCCACACCCATGACCCCACCCCTTTCCCGCCCCTTTTTCAAAGCCCCTGGATATATGAGCATCCCGGGGCTTGTGCACGCCACCGAGCCTATGCAAAATAGGCTCGGTGCGCACAGGGGCAGGTTTTCGGGGTTTCGCGCATAATCCTTTGAAAATTAACCCCTATCTGAATAACAATGAAATACTAGACTCTGCAATTAAATTAGCAATTCTTTCTTTTTTGGATAAAACTTTTATATTAGTTACCTATACAACATTAAAATCCTATGCAAGATTGCAGGCACAGAAGAGGGAAAAAATATATACTGTATATTATCAAAAGAAGAATTACCATTTATTTGGAAATAAACTGCATATGCCTGAAATAAAGTCTTTAATCAAAGAAACAGTTCCAAGATGAAATTGATACTATAATAAGAAATACAGAGTGCATATACACCTTTTTAGGTTGGACCATATTAGTGAAACAACTTCAAAATAAAGAATTCTGTGTCCCAAACCAAAACCCTATTTTAATAAAACATCAGAAATATCCAATTCAGTAAATGTAAAAGCTGTTATTACGATTAGTCAGAAAAGACTCCAACTGTTCAATGTCAAAAAGCATACAATTAACACTTTTATAGCCAATTCAATAGTTTGCAGGAAAATGTAAAGAAAAAAAAATACCCATACTGAACAATAAACTTTTCCTGTTAATTTCTATATGTCTATCTACATAAAGAAATATCTACCTCTTGTGTTATGAAAATGACATCAATATCAATTTCTTATCCAATTGAAGAGTCAATTTTATTTTTCTATGATTATGGGAATATTTATGTAAGTTTTGCAGCTGACAGTTCTTTTTAGAATTTATATTCTTATATGTGTTTTTATATGTTCTGTATATAATTATGGTTGAATCTTGTTTTTCATGTTTTTTATTCTAATGTAGTACAATGATGATTTTATTATTCTATTTAAAAAGTTTTGTGTACTATGCCTTGAGCCTTTGGAAAGGCATGATCTAAATATGATAAATAAATAACATAGTTTTAACAGACAAAAAACTAATATTTTTTAATTATCCAGGAACAGTAAAAACTTGAAAAATATCCCCTAAAAAGTTTGTAAACAAGATTGTGACTCCTCAGCTTCTAACTTCTCATGTGGTTGTCTTATAGGGATGTGAAAACTGGTGGATCATAATTATCTAAAAATTTCAAAATGTTGATTAAATAACACCATAATAACTGACAAGAACCAATAGACTCTATTTTAGGACAATGTGTTAAACTCAAGTTTTCACTTTTAATTTTGCTTGCAACAAGGATATTGAATTTGGTGGTTTGGGAAAACAAATATACACAGGGTAACTTGCTGATGCGGCTGTTACTACCCTTAACCAATAAGCCTGAAACTCTTGATGCAACTTTAACATTGTTCTCGGCTTCTATGGCAGAAGGTAAGAGGGAGTTGGACTCAAACAGCAAGCAACAAGGGACCTGACTTTGACGATTTGGGAAACTGATAAGTATGGGGGATGACTTGTATGGTGCGGCAGAAACTTCCATGAGATTGTTGGGCAGAGTGGATGGACTGTTGGTCCTTTTCTGCCATCATTCTATGTTTCTATATATGTTTCTAAGATTTCTAATGATGCATCAAATGTACATTGCCCCTCTGAAGAGAATTAAATTCCTGTAAACCAAGCACCTTATTATCAATATTAGGGATGTGAAGAGGCAAACATTTCATTTCCATTTGTTTATTCATTTTGGAGGTCACAATTATTCATTTGGTTTATTTCAGATGGAAAAACAATTACCGTATTTTCCGGCGTATAAGACGAGTTTTTAACCCCCTGAAATTCTTCTCAAAAGTCGGGGGTCATCTTATATGCCGGGTATCGTCTTATAGGGCATATAATTAATTTATAAGCCCTCCCTGTCTCCAAGACTATCAGAGCTGTAGTGCATCCCTCTGGCCTGCCCTTGTATCCTATTACCGGCAAAGTTATTAGATTCCTTTTTCAGAATGACAGGTCGTATCTTTTGGCAATAAAATAAATTAGATAATCCTTTTCCCTACCTTCCATCACAAAGTTCTTTCAGTATATATAGAAATGCCCCGACCCCCCGCCCTCCCCTTATTCGTTTCTCCGAAAGGTCTTGTAGCAGCAGGTAAAGAACGTTTCGGGGAGGGGGAGGCGCATCCTGCCTCCACCCCTCCCCCCATGGCCCAGACACTCACTTGATATTCCACTCCCCACCCTCCCGTTCTTCCTTCCTTTTGACTCCATTCCAGCCCTTCCCTCGCACTCCCCATCTGCCTTCCCTCTAGGCACGTCAGCGTGTATTTTCCAGTTCTCCCTCTCTCCGATTGGTGGGAAGCGCAGTTGGGCCCGGGCATGTGGCCCTGGGATTGGTGGCGGCGGGCGGGGCGCTGGAGAGTAGTTGGGGTTGTGCTCTGTCAGTAACACATGCCTGGGTAGAGCCACGGCGGACGCAGCAGCGGCAGTGATAGAGGCGGCGAGGGCCTCCGGTCTGGGCTGCGAACTCCGGCCATCACCTTTTCCTCAGAGCGCGCGTGCTCTCTCCCTCCCGCCATCGCCTTTTCCCCGGGTTATCTGCGGAGGCCCGGGCAGGGACTATAAAGCGAAGTCACAGCGGTGGCAGCAGCCGGAGCTCCAGTGGCAAAGTTCACTGCGATTTGCGGCTGTGGGCGCCTTCCTGCCTCTCAGATCTCGTACATGCGCATCTGCGCCACTTCACTGCAGTCCTCAGGAGCGAGCTCTGAGAGGCAGAGAAGGAGGTACCGTTAATATGATACAAGGGCGAGCCAGAGGGATGCGTTACCGCTCTGATAGTCTTGGAGACAGGGAGGGCTGGGCAGGCATGGAGAGCTGACCAATCCAAGCAGGATTTGTATACAACAACCAGCCAATCACCAGTAAGGTACATTGCTTGCCGTGATTGGCTGGTTGTTGTATACTGGTTACCACAATTTGTATGTGCGTTGGAAGAAGGGTAGTCTTATACGGCGAGTATATCCCAAACTCTATATTTTAACTGGAAAAGTTGGGGGTCGTCTTATACGCCCAGTCGTCTTATATACCGGAAAATATGGTATTCAATCTATTTGTTCACTTGTTTCACATTAAAGTCAAAGAGGGATGTAATTCAGCCTATTTTGGGCTCCCAAATTAGGGTTTTCTAATAATTTCTAATGAAATTTGTGGGTAAACATGATCAGAAAGATGAAAGACACTCAACCACACTAACACTGTGTCAAAATAACACCAAAAGTGGCATGAATAGCCAAGGAACCATATTAGGGCAAAATAGTACCAGCAATGGAAGGAGTCCTCCAAGACCCCATGAGAGGAGCAAAGTAGCAACAAGAGTGGCCAGATCAAACCAAGGCTCCAAAGAGAGGCAAAGTGCACCAACAATAGTGGCATGAACAACTGAGGCAACATGAGTAGGGCACAGCACTGTAGGGATGTGAATCATTTTTATAATGAATTGAAATATTGTACAATATTTCTTAATTTGTTATATATCAGTTAAAATGAGAAACGAACATTTTTTCCCCAAAAGCTTTGTGAAAATCGTTTTATTTTTGTTATTTTTGTTAGTACGCGCAAAGCCGAAAAACTATTTTTTACTAAAAAAAAAATGCCGATCCATGGGAAAACGAGATTTTCACGCGGCCACATGAGCCCAAAAGCGCAAATGATCGGGCACCCGATGCTCATCCTTACAAAGCAGTGCTAAGTGTGGCATGAATAGATCAAGACATCATGATAGCGAAATGAAACACTAAAAATGGCAGGTAAAACCCCAAGGCATGGATCGAGGATGAAAGCATCAGAAAGAGTGGCATGAAAACCCCCCAAATAAAACAACAAGAGGTGCAAAACAATCACCAACATTGGCAAGAATATGCCAAGGCTCCAAATGGGTGGCATAGGATACCAACCAAATTGATACAAAGTCCTAGACAGAGAGAAGCCAGAGGAAATCCCTGGAGGGAGCAGAATATGGTTTCCATATGGCATTATTTGGAGAAGGGGATAAATGTGTGCAAAAATATCTCACACACATTGTGTATGTGTGCTGACTCCTTTTACACAAACACAAGTTCTGAGACAGAGAAGAAACAGACAAGACTTAAGTTGGTGTTCATTGCAATCAGTCTCTGAAGCTACAAGTAGCAGCAGATTAGAAGACTAGACTGTAGAAAAGAGATTGAAATAGCAAGAAAATGGCAGCAAATGGTGTAACATCTGGGATATGGCAGCAAGGCAGAGTGTGAGGCTTCACAAATAGCATGGAAACATCAAAACTCCCAAGGTGGAGAGTGTTAAGTGTCACACAGAGGCATCAAACTCCCAAGACATAGAATGTAGAGTGTTGCAATTAGCTTAGAGGTATCAAAATCTCTTGGAGCTAATTGCAACACGTACGGCAACCTCGAATCGTGTTGCCGTACGGCCGGCGCCATTTTGCAAAATGGCGCCAGCCATACGGCAACACGATTCGAGTGCAGGAGGTTGTTCCCGGACCCCCGCTGGATTTTGGCAAGTCTTGTGGGGGTCAGGAGGCCCCCCCAAGCTGGCCAAAAGTCCCTGGGGGTCCAGCGGGGGTCCGGGAGCGATCTCCTACGCTCGTGACGTCGGGGGATAGGAACCAAAATGGCGCCGGCGCCATTTTCTATCAACGCACCCGTAGCCCGAGAGTGGAATATCACAACGGGACCCCCCCACTGGACCCCAGGTAATTTAAGACATTTGGGGGGGAGTTCGGGAGGGTGGGGGATTTATTTTAAAGGGTCGGGGTGGGTTTTAGGGATGTTTTAGTGTGCCGGATTTCCCGCCCTCCCCGATTTACGATTTACACGATATTTACAAAAACAAAACCGCGACAATTCGATTCCCTCCCCCCCCAGCCGAAATCGATCGTTAAGACGATCGATCACACGATACACATCTCTAGTATATAGTATGTGTTGTGCGGAGTGGTGGACCCCTGGACCGAGATGAGGTTGGTACCACCTATAGGAAAGGAGCTTCTATAGGTCCTCATTGTCGGGAGGTGAATACAGTTGGTGGAGACCCAACCGGACCTGCACCTATACCAGCCCTCGTTCCCCACAGGTTAAGCCCTTAGGTGCCGTGGCTGGCAGGACTTAGGAACGGGCCTCCGGACGAAGATGATCTTAAAGGCAGAAGGCAGAAGCGAAGTCAGACATACCAGAGGTCGGGGCGGGCAGCTAGCAGGAGAGATGGTGAGCAGACAAGTGGTCAGTGCAGGCGGCAGACAATGCAGAATCCAGGGATGAGCCAAGTCGAGAACCAGAAGAGCAAGCTGAGGGGATGAGGAGCCAGAACAGGAACAGGAGGGCATGGAGCAGAATCAGGAACATGGAGCAGGACCAGGACACATGGAGCAGGAACAGGAACATGCGGAGCAGGAACAGGACAGACAGATCAGGAACAGGGAGCAGGATCAGGAGCACACGGAGCAACCAGCAGTTCAGAGCAGAGCAAGACCTGTTGCCAAGGCAAGGGGGAAATGGCAAGGCAGGTTATATATGCCTGCCTTGCCCGACGTCACCTCTGCGGGCCGAGGGGACCGCCCCACTGCTGGCCCTTTAAATAGAGATGGAGTCGTGCATGCGCATGCAAGGGGAACTCGGCTGTGTTGGTGTTGGGCACGGGCAATTGGAGGTAGGTTGCAGTGACAGGAACCGGAGACGGGGACCGGCGAAGGACGAGGCAAGCACGCATCTTCGGCCCCCTAAGGTGAGGAGACCCAGGAGTGCGGGCCTGCAGCCAGGTGCCTAACAGTATGGCAAACAACACAAAGCATCAAAGCTCCAAGGCATAGAATGTGTGGTATAGGAAGCAATACAGAGGAATCCTTTTGATATTTCCTCTGGCTTTTTCCTGCTCAGGGATACTAATTTCACCATCTTCTAGATGGTTCAATTAGTCCTTTATATATACATATACAGTCTGAGAAATGATTTGCACATCATGCTACATAACTTCTCCAGCCTCATGTCATGATTAACAATGATTTTCCCCTCTCTTGTTCTTTGCTCTTCTCATATTGCCTTGGGGTGCTGATGATGCCTTTGTTTAGGATACTTTGCCCTGTCATGCACTCTTGGTGTCATTTTGCCCCATTCTTGGTGTCTTGGGGTGCTCTTCTTTGTGCTGCAGCTATCTACCTGCAAATTTCACTAAACCTGAATAAAAAACCCTAATTTTGGAGTCTAAAATAGGATGCTTTACTTCTTCCATGGACTTTGATGGAAAATGAATGAACAAATGACACAAATACAACATTTTTTTTTTCATTTGAAACAAATTATGTAGACAAAGAAAAAAATTAAAACACCAAAATGAAAATGTTGCCCTTACACATCCCTATTAACAGTCCTAGCATGCTACTGCCATCATGGATCATTCCAAATAAACAATTCTAAGAAGCTGATATAAGAATGTTTAGTTCCAAACCAATTGCAGAACTAATTTTGACACTGCATTTAAATAATTCCAGTCCTCATTATTTTAGCAACAGATAAGCTCATTTGGCACTAAAATACTGGGCCTGATACTGCACATCAATAAACAGTACTACTAGCACCAGTATATGCTATGCCCTGATGATACATAAGACCCTATGAGTTAGCACATCCATTCATAAACAAATAAATTGAATTCTTTTTAAAATGAATGCCCTTATTTGACGCATTCTCTACCCTATTTCTCTTAAACGCAAAACAAACTTTGGAGAGAAGAGAGATGTTTTAATTTACTGTTTACTGCTGCACTTATCTGCAGTGCAAGGAGTTAATGTTGTGAAAAATAGTATGTTTTTATGCATACGTTAATGATGTGTAAAATAGTTTAATTTGAGGTGCTGCTTTTTTTAATGTGCATGAAATAGAAGGCTTTTTTCTTTTTTAGTACTGTGCAATATGGTTTGTCCATTTTATGCCACAGTGTACTTACATTTGTTTGTATGTTCAGATCTGCTGGTAATGCAGGAAGGGATGTATAAGGCCAACCTGGATTCAAGCTCTCTATACAGTATACCTTTGTACATATTCATCCAGCAATTGAAATCTTAGGGGTAGATTTTTAAAAACAGCGCGATCGCGTACTTTTCTTTGCGCAGCAGGTGCAAACAAAAGTACGCTGGATTTTATAAGATACGCGCATAGCCGCGCGTATCCTCTAAAATCCTGGGTCGGTGCGCGCAAGGCTGCCGATTTTGGGCAGCCAGCGCGCCGAGCCGCGCAGCCTGCCTCCTTTCCCTCCGAGGCCGCTCCGAAATCGGAGCAGCCTCGGAGGGAACTCTCTTTCGCCCTCCCCTCACCTTCCCCTCCCTTCCTCTACCTAACCCACCCCCCCGGCCCTATCTAAACCCCCCCCTTACCTTTGTCCATAGATTTACGCCTGTGAGAAGCAGACGTAAATCTACGCGCGCCAGCAGTTTTCTGGCGCGCTGTCCTCCGACCCGGGGGCTGGTCCAGAGGCCTGGACCGGCGCCACGCCCCCGGTCCCGCCCCTGAAACGCCACGCCCCGACCCCGAAATGCAGCGTCATCGGGTCCTGCCCCCCCGACACACCCCCTTCCAAAAACCCCAGGACCTACACGCGTCCCGGGGCTCTGCGCGCGCCGGCGGCCTATGGAAAATAGGCCGCCGGCGCACAAGGCCCTGCTCGCGTATATCCGGGCGGATTTACGCGAGCAAGGCTTTTAAAATCCGCCCGTTAGCCTTTCCATAAAACCAAAACACACACATTTTTAATGATAGAGTTACAGGAATCTGACTCATATCTACTCTGGATGTGTATTCATTTGAAATGACAGAGACTATGACATTGTCTATGTCGTTTCTGTTACATTCACTACTCGCAGGATGGCTTCACGAGCAGCTTCATTCACCCGATGCTGCCAATGCCTGGACCTGCCATGCGGCATGAACACCGCCGCCATCTTCTTCAAGGGCTTCCCCCTAGAAATGCGCGACAGGTGCACATCTGCCTTTGTTAGCCCCATTATGCCTCAAAAACTGCTCGGACAGTGTATCTCATTACATATAACCCACAACACTGATACAACTATATTGGGACTGAAATTATTTTTAGTATACAACCAGACCTCATATATCACATTTGAGAGTTTTTATTGAAATCCTCTCACTAAGGAGTGACCACATTTTATATGTATTATAATTTTATATATTGTGGTTCTTCAATTTTTTAATCATTGGTCTTGGTTATATCGGTCTTG
Source organism: Rhinatrema bivittatum (assembly GCF_901001135.1). Lineage (NCBI taxonomy): Eukaryota > Metazoa > Chordata > Amphibia > Gymnophiona > Rhinatrematidae > Rhinatrema > Rhinatrema bivittatum. Next base: position 314,039,525 of record NC_042615.1, on the reverse strand, counting down.
GTTATATATATTTTTTTAATTTTATCTTTTTACCAAAACGCTGAGTGTGGCGAATATACGCCCAATCTTATATTGTTGATATCACTTATCTTTTGACTTGAGTGACCAAAACGCTAGAGTGGTGAACATACGCCCGACACGGCTCGTGTTTCTTTATTGCTTCATCAGGGGCATTTCACTTTTTTCTAAAATGAAATAAAGCAGTTAAATACCACAAAACTTGTAGTTTAAATTTATATTTATTACTAATTATACATACGCTCGGTACTTCTATGCTGTCACCCGATAGAGTCAGCGTTTCCCAACAATTGATCCTCCATTTTGTTATACTTAAGGCGGCATTTAAACCTGCCTTAGAATGGTATCGTAACCAATAGGAACTTTCTATGTCCCAGCATCATCACCAATGTGACGCGATACGTGAATGAATCAGATTAACGTCGCCCAATCCACAGCTTCATTCATACCTCCCGGACCCCCGCTAGACTTTTGGCAAGTCTTGTGGGGGTCAGGAGGCCCCCCCTAGCTGGCCAAAAGTCCCTGGGGGTCCAACGGGGGTCCTGGAGCGACCTCCTGCACTCCTGTCATCCGATGCCAGTACTCAAAATGGCACCAATAGCCTTTGCCCATACTATGTCACAGGGGCTACCGGTGCCATTGGTCAGCCCCTGTCACATGGTAGGAGCACAAGATGGCACAGATGACCATGTGACAGGGGCTGACCAATGGCACCGGTAGCCCCTGTGACAAAGGCTATCGGCGCCATGATGAAACCCGCCCCGAGGGTGTGAGAGTGCAGGGGATGGCTCCCGGACTCCCCGCTGGACCACCAGGGAGTTTTGGTAAGTCTTGGGCGGGTCAGGAGGGTGGGCGGTTGTAGTTAATTTTAATTTTAGCTGGGACACGAATAGAAATTGCCGTATTAATGCATCGGGGCGCCATATGGCCGAATGCAACGTATCTGCTCCCCGACGAATCCGAATCACGAATGCAACGTATGGCATCCCTCTGCACATCCCTACTATCTGGACTGGGAATTCTTAAGACAAGGAATTCTGGGTACAGGGATATAATAAAGGCTGGGAAGAGAGCAGCAGGAGGCCCAGGATTCCAGGAACATGAGTAAGAAGGGATAGGCTTAAGAATAGCTGATTTGTTTGTGTTAATGTGTAAAATAGGAGAAGGCAATTCTTTTGCATAGCTGCCTGGATTTGTGTTATGTGAACTTTAAATGCTGGTGGTTTTGTTGCACTGTAAAAATAAAACACTTAAAAGAAGAAAAAAAAAGCCTTAACTGCTCATTTCTGTGCCACAACCCCTGATCACCCCTTTTACCCCTCAGTCATCTGACAGTTCAACTAACTTCTGTAAAGGCTTTTGCTTTGAATGTACTTGAAAACGTTGTTCATATTCATTTTTTATTTTCTGGCGAGCTTCTTTTTTCTTGGTCTGTCTTACTACTATTTTATATATAGCTTGCCAGAGATTGTGTTCTTACCTATTTTCTTCATTTGGGTTTGCTTTCCAGTTTTTTTTAACAATTCACTTTTAGCTTTAACTACCTCTTTCACCTCACTATTAAACCATGCTGGCAGTCATTTGGTCATCCTTCAACCTTTTCTAATGCATAGAATACATTTTATCTGGGCTTCCAAGAGGGTATTTTTAAGCAATGCAGATTTAACCTTTGTAATTGTTCTTTTTAGCTTTTTTCTAAATTCCTCATTCTGTCATAGTTTCTATTTTTAAAGTTATAAGTTACTATATTAGTTTTACTTAATGTCCTCCCACCAGTGATCATGTCAAATTTGATTACATTATGATGATAGCTATTGCTTAGTGGCCCCACGACAGTAACTCCTAATACCAGATCTTGCTTTACATTGAGGACTAGATCTAGTCAGTTCTAGGACTAAGTGCTCCATGAAGCAATCATTTATGAGATCTAAAAACTTATTCTCTCTAGTATGTTCCAATGAAGCATTGACCCAACAAATACTAGGTTAATTGAAATCTCCCATTATTATAGTGTTGCTAAATGTATTTTCCTTTCCAATTTCAGCTAGCATTTCAAAGTCTGCTTCTTCATATTGCCCAAGTGGATAGTAATACACATTCTTACCCATCACCTATGGAATTTCTATTCATAATGATTCAACACAACAGTGCATTTTGTTTCCTGCATGCTTTTTATGCTGCTTGATTCTGCATCCCTCACATATAATGCCACACTTTCACCAATTTACATAGAAACATAGAAATGACGGCAGAAGAAGACCAAACGGCCAATCCAGTCTGCCCAGCAAGCTACGCACTTCATCCATTTTTTTTCCCTTTTTCTCTCTCCCACCTGTTACTATTGGCTTCCAGTACCCTCCAGCCCTAATTCCCCTCCACCCCACCACCAATTTAGAGAACAGCGCTGTATCTGCATCCAAGTGAACATCCAGCTCAATTAGGGGTAGCAACCGCTGTAACAAGCAGGCTACACCCTTGCCCCATACTCTTACCCACCCCTGTTTTTATTTTTTTGGGTTTTGTTTTTTTGTTTGGTTTTTTTTGGAGATAGCAGCCCTCCATCCTTCCGCTCTGTGAAGGTGGAACACCAACTACTGGCCACTGGCATCCCGCTCCGTGAATGCCTCTGTGGCTACTGCTGCTCCGTGCAGTGTTTGAATGTCTCTGTGTCTACTGCCGCTCCGTGCAGTGTTTTGCTGCCTCCTCTTTATTCACGCCCTCTATCAATTTAATTTATACCCTGATATCACAATGACCTATTGGTTATCCTCCTTCCACCCCTTCTCTGAAATTCCTAAAATATCTATATCCTTGTATATTGCCATACATTCCAACTATCCAATCTTATAATTCAGAATTCTGGAATTCACATAGAAATTTAAAAAAATGTTTTATTTGTATTCACATCATTCTTATTTGCAGAAGATAAAGGCAGTCAAGAGTCATTTATAGTTATGTGCTCCTTGGGGTAGATTTTCATAGGTGCATGCACGCGTCCATGTGCGTGTGCTTCCTGGCACGCACACATGGACCCACCAATTTTATAACATGCACATGTTGGCGTGCGCATGTTATAAAATCATTGGGCCGAGTGCACATATGCGCCAGATTTTATAATCTGTTAGAGCAGTAACAACTTGTGTGCACCCTCCATCCCCTTCCCGGTACAGTGGAAAAGGGCCGCTGTAACGGCCGCCTCCAGCCCTGCCCCTCCCAGCCCCCGGACCACCTCTTTTCTTTGGCTAGGCACTTCTGCACATTACAGGGATTATGCGCATGGCCAGGCCCCATTAAAAATGTGTGCAGCACGCGAAAGGCCTGGCCACGCGCATAACCCCTGTTTTTCAAGTGCACGACATTTTCAGAATCGACCGTTAATCTACATCCATCTAGGCTATTTCAATCTTAACTAAAATCTCCCTACTGGAATATTCTAGTTTCCTTGTTTTGCAAGTATCCTTGGAAGATACTTCCATCTGAATTATGTACTACAGAATGATTATCAGTTTTCTCCAATTGTTTAGTTTAAAACTGCTCTGGCTCCTTTTGTTAGCGCCACCAGCTGGATTCCATCCTAGTTAAGATGGAACACATTCTGTCAAAATAGGCTCTCTCTTCCAGAGAATACTCCCCAGTTCCTATCAAATATAAAGCCTTCTTCTCTGCACTATTCTCTCATCCATGCATTAAGACTCTGGAGCTCAGCCTTTCTCTGGTGTTCTGTGCGTGGAAGTGGGAGCGTTTCTGAGAATACAACACTTGAGGTTCTGGATTTCAATTTCTTTCCTAAAAACCTACTTTTAGCCTCCAGAAACTCTCTCCTGCACCTTCCTATATTGGTTTTCATATATACAATGAAAGACAACTCTTACCCAGCATATCAAAAGCCATAAGAGATAAGACTAAAGGATCTAAATAAAATCATTGGGCCGAGTGCATATGTGCACTCGGCCCAATGATTTTATAACATGCGCACGCCAACATGTGCATGTTATAAAATTGGTGGGTCCATGTGTGCGTGCCAGGAAGCACACGCACATGGACGCGTGCATGCACCTATGAAAATCTACCCCAAGGAGCACATAACTATAAATGACTCTTGACTGCCTTTATCTTCTGCAAATAAGAATGATGTGAATACAAATAAAACATTTTTTTAAATTTCTATATGTGAATTCCAGAATTCTGAATTATAAGATTGGATAGTTGGAATGTATGGCTGGAAGACAGAAGGGAAAGGGAAGACAGTTGGAATGTATGCCTGGAAGACAGAAGGGAAAGGGGGGATATGATGCAGATATTTAAATACTTGAAGGGTATAAATGATGCATGTGAATTATGCCTTTTCCAGTAAAAGGAGTTCCAAGTAGGGATGTGAATCGTTTTTCAACGATTAAAATTATCGTCCGATAATGTTAATATCGTCTTAAATCGTTATAGAACACAATACAATAGAAATTCTAACGATTTATCGTTAAAAATCGTTAAATCGTGTTAGTGCGCACTAACTCCCGTTAGTGCGCACTAACAGAAAATGATACAAATTGACACTTTCCAGGTCACTGAAGGTCAGTTAGGAATGAATATGTATTCCTATTGGCTGGCTGCCCTCTTATCTATTGATGTTACCATGGTTCACACTGAGGTGATGGTTGGGGGGATGGGAAATGGAACTGGAAACTCACGAACACCAACAGAAAATGATACAAATTGTTGACACTTCCCAGGTCAGTAAAGGTCACTTAGGAATGAATATGTATTCCTATTGGCTGGCTGTGCTCTTATCTATTGATGTTACCAAGGTTCCCACTGAGGTAATGGTTGGGGGGATGTGAAATGGAAACAGTTGGAAGCTTGACAAAAAAAGTAACGTGATGATCATCACTCATGTACTAGAACTTGTTTGTTTATTATTTTTGTTAGCAGGCATGTGAAATGCTAGTGCATGTTGAATTTGCCAATCACTGTGCATTTTAGAAAGGTGGTCCTGGCTGGAACTACACAGTTCAAATATATGTGGTAATTGATTGTTGGTAAGTGTATTTTTTAAGTAGCCACACTGGCCACCAGATCACGGATCATGGAGAGCTGCATCCCTGCTCCCAGCCAGTCTGGGGCTGCCTGTCCCAGTCATCCATGGAGGGCTGCAGCCCTGCTCCCAGCCAATCTGGGGCTGCCTGTCCCTGTAATCCATGCAGCGCTGCATCCCTGCTCCCATCCAGTCTGGGGCTGCCTGTCCCAGTCATCCATGCAGAGCTGTATCCCTGCTCCCAGCCAGTCTGGGGCTGCCTGTCCCTGTAATCCATGCAGAGCTGCATCCCTGCTCCCAGCCAGTCTGGGGCTGCCTGTCCCAGTAATCCATGCAGAGCTGCATCCCTGCTCCCAGCCAGTCTGGGGCTGCCTGTCCCTGTAATCCATGCAGAGCTGCATCCCTGCTCCCAGCCAGTCTGGGGCTGCCTGTCCCAGTAATCCATGCAGAGCTGCTTCCCTGCTCCCATCCAGTCTGGGGCTGCCTGTCCCAGTCATCCATGCAGAGCTGTATCCCTGCTCCCAGCCAGTCTGGGGCTGCCTGTCCCTGTAATCCATGCAGAGCTGCATCCCTGCTCCCAGCCAGTCTGGGGCTGCCTGTCCCAGTAATCCATGCAGAGCTGCATCCCTGCTCCCAGCCAGTCTGGGGCTGCCTGTCCCTGTAATCCATGCAGAGCTGCATCCCTGCACCCAGCCAGTCTGGGGCTGCCTGTCCCAGTAATCCATGCAGAGCTGCTTCCCTGCTCCCATCCAGTCTGGGGCTGCCTGTCCCAGTCATCCATGCAGAGCTGCATCCCTGCTCCCAGCCAGTCTGGGGCTGCCTGTCCCAGTAATCCATGCAGAGCTGCTTCCCTGCTCCCAGCCAGTCTGGGGCTGCCTGTCCCTGTAATCCATGCAGAGCTGCATCCCTGCTCCCAGCCAGTCTGGGGCTGCCTGTCCCAGTCATCCATGCAGAGCTGTATCCCTGCTCCCAGCCAGTCTGGGGCTGCCTGTCCCTGTAATCCATGCAGAGCTGTATCCCTGCTCCCAGCCAGTCTGGGGCTGCCTGTCCCAGTAATCCATGCAGAGCTGCTTCCCTGCTCCCATCCAGTCTGGGGCTGCCTGTCCCTGTAATCCATGCAGAGCTGCATCCCTGCTCCCAGCCAGTCTGGGGCTGCCTGTCCCAGTCATCCATGCAGAGCTGTATCCCTGCTCCCATCCAGTCTGGGGCTGCCTGTCCCTGTAATCCATGCAGAGCTGCATCCCTGCTCCCATCCAGTCTGGGGCTGCCTGTCCCAGTAATCCATGCAGAGCTGCATCCCTGCTCCCAGCCAGTCTGGGGCTGCCTGTCCCAGTAATCCATGCAGAGCTGCATCCCTGCTCCCAGCCAGTCTGGGGCTGCCTGCCCCAGTAATCCATGCAGAGCTGCATCCCTGCTCCCAGGCAGTCCGGGGCTGCCTGTCCCGGTAATCCATGGAGAGCTGCATCCCTGCTCCCAGCCAGTCTGGGGCTGCCTGTCCTAGTCATCCATGGAGGGCTGCAGCCCTGCTCCCAGCCAGTCTGGGGCTGCCTGTCCCTGTAATCCATGCAGAGCTGCATCCCTGCTCTCAGCCAGTCTGGGGCTGCCTGTCCCAATAATCCATGCAGAGCTGCATCCCTGCTCCCAGCCAGTCTGGAGATCACAACACTCCTGGTAGTAATAGGGATAGGGCACTGTGTGCAGGAAGATCACAACACTCCTGGTATTGATAGGGATAGGGCACTGTGTGCAGGAAGATCACAACACCCCTGGTATCAGGGTTAGGGCACTGTGTGCAGGAAGATCACAACACTCCTGGTATTAATAGGGATAGGGCACTGTGTGTACATGAAGATCACAACACCCCTGGTGCCAGGGTTAGGGCACTGTGTGCAGGAAGATCACAACACCACTGGTATCAGGGTTAGGGCACTGTGTGCAGGAAGATCACAACACCCCTGGTATCAGGGTTAGGGCACTGTGTGCAGGAAGATCACAACACCCCTGGTATTAATAGGGATAGGGCACTGTGTGCAGGAAGATCACAACACCCCTGGTGCCAGGGTTAGGGCACTGTGTGCAGGAAGATCACAACACTCCTGGTATTAATAGGGATAGGGCACTGTGTGTACATGAAGATCACAACACCCCTGGTGCCAGGGTTAAGGCACTGTGTGCAGGAAGATCACAACACCACTGGTATCGGGGTTAGGGCACTGTATGCAGGAAGATCACAACACTCCTGGTATTAATAGGGATAGGGCACTGTGTGTACATGAAGATCACACTCCTGGTGCCAGGGTTAGGGCATTGTGTGCAGGAAGATCACAACACCCCTGGTATCAGGGTTAGGGCACTGTGTGCAGGAAGATCACAACACTCCTGGTATTAATAGGGATAGGGCACTGTGTGCAGGAAGATCACAACACCCCTGGTGCCAGGGTTAGGGCACTGTGTGCAGGAAGATCACAACACTCCTGGTATTAATAGGGATAGGGCACTGTGTGTACATGAAGATCACAACACCCCTGGTGCCAGGGTTAGGGCACTGTGTGCAGGAAGATCACAACACCACTGGTATCAGGGTTAGGGCACTGTGTGCAGGAAGATCACAACACTCCTGGTATTAATAGGGATAGGGCACTGTGTGTACATGAAGATCACAACACCCCTGGTGCCAGGGTTAGGGCACTGTGTGCAGGAAGATCACAACACCACTGGTATCAGGGTTAGGGCACTGTGTGCAGGAAGATCACAACACTCCTGGTATTAATAGGGATAGGGCACTGTGCAGGAAGATCACAACACCCCTGGTGCCAGGGTTAGGGCACTGTGTGCAGGAAGATCACAACACTCCTGGTATTAATAGGGATAGGGCACTGTGTGTACATGAAGATCACAACACCCCTGGTGCCAGGGTTAAGGCACTGTGTGCAGGAAGATCACAACACCACTGGTATCGGGGTTAGGGCACTGTGTGCAGGAAGATCACAACACTCCTGGTATTAATAGGGATAGGGCACTGTGTGTACATGAAGATCACACCCCTGGTGCCAGGGTTAGGGCATTGTGTGCAGGAAGATCACAACACCCCTGGTATCAGGGTTAGGGCACTGTGTGCAGGAAGATCACAACACTCCTGGTATTAATAGGGATAGGGCACTGTGTGCAGGAAGATCACAACACCCCTGGTGCCAGGGTTAGGGCACTGTGTGCAGGAAGATCACAACACTCCTGGTATTAATAAGGATAAGGCACTGTGTGTACATGGAGATCACAACACCCCTGGTGCCAGGGTTAGGGCACTGTGTGCAGGAAGATCACAACACCCCTGGTATCAGGGTTAGGGCACAAGTTCTAGTCACATTGACTGATCACATTACTTTTTTTGTCAAGCTACCAACTGTTTCCATTTCCCATCCCCCATATACTGTCAGTGGGAACCTTGGTAACATGAATAAATAAGAGGGCAGCCAATAGGAATACATATTCATTCCTAAACTGACCTTAACTGACCTGAAAAGTGTCAAATTGTATCAATTTATGTTAGTGCGCACTAACTCCCGTTAGTGCGCACTAATCAGAAAAAACGATTTTTAACGATTTTTCAACGAAATAATCGTGCCAAACACGATTTTCTTCTCCTGCCACACGATTTCAATCGTTAAGACGATATGGCACACGATTCACATCCCTAGTTCCAAGGGGGTAGTCTCAGGAATAATGTCGTAAAATATTTCTTCATGGAAAAGGTGCCTATTGCATGGAATTTCCTCTCGGTAGAGGTTCTTAAGATGAGAACTCTAATGGAATTCAAAGAGTTTGGGATAAAGTCAGAGAGTCACTAAAGAATGGAAATGAAGATAAGGGATAACCTACATTGAGGTAACCTGCATGAAGCGGCACTTGCTACCTTTGACACTAAGTGTCCTTGCTCCTCTAAAGGACCTCAAGAGCTTCTATACTAGAATTGGAACCTCTCTATAATATATTGTCTCCTCTATATATCTGCCTGTCTCAGATCCTCCAGGTCAACCTCTCTGGCTTCCAGATTTTTGTCTCATTCTCTGAGATCCATGAACTCTTTGTAACAGATGCACACATGCAACCTCTCACCACCAGGTAATCATTCATATAGCAATCAGTGCAAAAGACTGGATAGCCCCCTTTTCACTGCTATCCAGCTGATAACATTTCCAAAGCTGTTTAAAGAGTGGGTATGTTTAGAATTAAGGGCTTTTAAATGTGATTATTAAGTGCCTTTTAAATGTGTTTTCAATTTGAGTATTTGGTGTGTTTATGTCGATGACCAGCAATAAGAATACAATTAGTAAATCACTAAAAGCAGGGTTAATGTTATGTTATTCTAATGGGGTTAATAATAAAAAATGTGACTTGAATGGGTGGGCAATGGAAAGAGAGGAATGGAAAGAAGGTAGGAAATACGACTAGTGACTACTTGCCCAAGAGCCAGTTCTTCCCCTTCTCAGATCAAGTAAGTAATTTTTCAAAACTCACACCTAAAAAACAGAACTATATGATTGTATTTATTTGTTTAAATATGCAGATTTTTATGGTTTATGTTCAATTGTATTCTGCCTAGAACAACAAGTACCTGAATAAGGAAGTTTATAAAATTTTATATAAAAAAGAAATAAAAATAAAAACTTAAACTAGCTCACAGAATTAATTCAAGCTCTGTTTTCCCAGAAAAACTCACACACAGAAGCTAAGAATTAAATATTAACCTTCGACTGGCTCACAGATTTAATTCAAGCTCTATTTTTCCAGAAAACACAATTATAAGCTTAGAACTAAATGATAACCTTAAACTAGCACATAGAGAAGTCCATATTCAAATGCTTTCTGACTGAACAAGTTAGCCAGATAAACCTATCTAACTAACTTGGGCAATATATCCAGTGGCACATCCAAACTACTAAATATACTCAGTTATAGGAGACCCAAATGGTTGTCCTAGATTTTTCTGGAAAATTGTTATATAAGGCTGAATATTGGTACTTATTTGACTAGGTTAACCAGATATGTAGCTCTGTCCTGGAATGCCCTGTCCCACCCTTCACTAATCCAGATGTTTAACCAGATAAACTATTAACTGGCTAAGTGGCAGTCAGAAAGCAAGGTCACATTTTTAAGCCTGCATCACTTAGCCAGCTAAGAGAGAACTTCACCAGCTAACTGCTGAGAAATATTGGCCCCAGAATTAATTCAAACATTGTTTGTTTTTCCTGAAAACACTACTGAAAACATAATTAAAAGCTGTGAAGGGTGGTTGGTGAGTGAGTCCTTTGTACTGTGGCATAGTTGACATAGCTTCAAAGACAAATCCACGAGGCCTATGCCAGCAGCTGGCAAATGTGCCCTGTAATGGGACAGTCTAGAGCTTCAACTTTACTAGCCACCACCCCCACAGGTGGAGCCCTTTGGTTCTGGCAGCTGGCAGGACTTAAGTGAGTCTCTAGGACAGTGAAGATAACTAAAGTCCAAAGGCACACTGGGGTCAGGGCAGGAAGCAGAATAACAGAGTCAGAGACAAGCCAAAGTCAGGACAGGCAAAGGTTAGGGCAGGCAGAGTGGTCAGTAGGCAAGGGGTTCAGGTCCAGGCAGCAGGCAATCATGGTCATGTCCAAGCAAGATGTCAAGATCCAAAGAGTCAAGCCAAAGGTGGATGAAGACACACTGAAGACACTGCAAAATATGCATAAGACAAGGAGAGGCTGGACGAGGTGGACTGGACAAGGAAGGCTGGTGAGGACAAGGCTGGATGAGATAGGCTGGATGAGAAAAGCTGGAGAAGGCTAGGCTGGGTGAAGTAAGGCTGGAAGACAAGGCACAAGAATCAGGAACGCAGACAGAAATCAGGAAACAACATGTAGGAACAAAATGCACTACTTTAGGAGTAGAAGTTAGGGATGTGCATTCGGATTGACCGCATATGGAAAACGCAACTCAATATTTTTTTTTAACTTAAAAAAAAGATGGGGCGTATACGAGCAGATTTCCGACATAAATGAACATAGATATGTCGGATACGGCGAATCGCCATGCGCGCACTTTCTCGCCGCCATTACCTGCGACTCGAGCTCGGAGCCCCGGATTACATGAAAATGGCGGCGCCCCTGCGGTAACCATGCCAACCTGTCTGACCCTGTCCTGTGAGTCTCAGTGACTCACAGGAAAGGGTGGGACAGGTCGGCATGGATACCGGAACGCAGCGAATCTGCGTTCACCTTTTCAAAGAAGCACTGAATGCAGCGAATCGCGCTGTCATTCCGTGCTTCTCTGAGGATTTCCTGACGAGCCAGCAGCACTATAAAAGCAGCAGCAGCACGAGGACTGACGGACATTGTCAGCGATTCAGTGGCGAGGTGGGATCGGGATCGGGATCGTGCAGGGTGGGCTTAGGCAGGCTGAGGCAGAGAAGATAGCAGAACCCGATTTGATAGACAACACATAACAGAACCAGATTTGATAGACAACACAGAACAGATTCTTTGTTAGGGAAAAAAAAAAAAGAACATTCTTATTGAGTGAGTCTGTACATTTTATCCTGGGCAGTGCCAGGCAGGGCTGGCAGTACTCTGCCTCATATTTGCTATTTTTAAACAGACTTAAAAGCATTCTCCTTGAGTGGTTCAGTGCTGGCTGGGCAGCAGTTCCAGGGCTGGGAGTACTCTGCCTCATATCTACTTTAGTTCTATGTGCACTGCAGTGCACACAGACAGACACATTCCGTGCATTGCCAGGCAGACAGTGAGGCAGTGGGCATTGTAAACAGAGTGAACATTGCCCTTCAGCGAGTCTGTTACATTTGCTATTTTTAAACAGACTTAAAAGCATTCTCCTTGAGTGGTTCAGTGCTGGGTGGGCACTGGGCAGCAGTTCCAGGGCTGGGAATACCCTGCCTCATATCTACTTTAGTTCTATGTGCACTGCAGTGCACACAGACAGACACATTCCGTGCATTGCCAGGCAGACAGTGAGGCAGTGGGCATTGTAAACAGAGTGAACATTGCCCTTCAGCGAGTCTGTTACATTTGCTATTTTTAAACAGACTTAAAAGCATTCTCCTTGAGTGGTTCAGTGCTGGGTGGGCACTGGGCAGCAGTTCCAGGGCTGGGAGTACCCTGCCTCATATCTACTTTAGTTCTATGTGCACTGCAGTGCACACAGACAGACACATTCCGTGCATTGCCAGGCAGGCAGTGAGGCAGTGGGCATTGTAAACAGAGTGAACATTGCCCTTCAGCGAGTCTGTTACATTTGCTATTTTTAAACAGACTTAAAAGCATTCTCCTTGAGTGGTTCAGTGCTGGCTGGGCAGCAGTTCCAGGGCTGGGAGTACTCTTAGGGATGTGAATCATTTTTCAACGATTAAAATTATCGTCCGATAATGTTTATATCGTCTTAAATCGTTATAGAACACGATACAATAGAAATTCTAACGATTTATCGTTAAAAATCGTTAAATCGTGTTAGTGCGCACTAACTCCCCGTTAGTGCGCACTAACTCGATTTAGTGCGCACTAACTGAAAATGATACAAATAAACACTTTCCAGGTCACTGAAGGTCAGTTAGGAATGAATATGTGTTCCTATTGGCTGGCTGCCCTCTTATCTATTGATGTTACCAAGGTTACCACTGAGGTGATGGTTGGGGGGATGGGAAATGGAACTGGAAACTAACGAACACCAACAGAAAATGAAACAAAGTGTTCACACTTCACAGGTCAGTAAAGGTCACTTAGGAATGAATATGTATGTATGTATTCCTATTGGCTGGCTGTGCTCTTATCTATTGATGTTACCAATATGGTTGGGGGGATGTGAAATGGAAACAGTTGGAAGCTTGACAAAAAAAGTAATGTAATGATCAGCACTCACCTGACTAGAACTTGTTTGTTTATTATTTTTGTTAGCAGGCACCTGAAATGCTAGTGCATGTTGAATTTGCCAATCACTGTGCATTTTAGAAAGGTGGTCCTGGCTGGAACTGTACACAGTTCAAATATATGTAATTGATTGTTGGTAAGTGTATTTTTTAAGTAGCCACACTGGCACCAGTATGTTTACTTTTCCTCCTATTTAACTCACTAGCTCAGCTTTGTAAGAAGGGCTTCTCTGCTTGTGTGTTGTTTTTGTTTGGTGTGAGGAGAGCAGAAACATCAGATCTTTATTCAATCTACTACAGTCATCTCTTACAGTGCCCTATCCCTATTAATACCAGGAGTGTTGTGATCTTCCTGCACACAGTGCCCTAACCCTGATACCAGTCTGAGACAGCTCCCTCCCTGCATTACTAGTGAGAGGCTGGCTTCACAGACAGGGGGGAGCTGCCTGACCCTCACTCCTGACTTCCCCCATGTCCCAGCTAGTGAATGGTGTGTGGGTGAGGGGGGGGGGGAGGATGGTGAAGTCTGAGACAGCTCCCTCCCTGCATTACTAGTGAGAGGCTGGCTTCACAGACAGGGGGGAGCTGCCTGACCCTCACTCCTGACTTCCCCCATGTCCCAGCTAGTGAATGGTGTGTGGGTGAGGGGGGGGGGTGGATGGTGAAGTCTGAGACAGCTCCCTCCCTGCATTACTAGTGAGAGGCTGGCTTCACAGACAGGGGGGAGCTGCCTGACCCTCACTCCTGACTTCCCCCATGTCCCAGCTAGTGAATGGTGTGTGGGTGAGGGGGGGGGGGAGGATGGTGAAGTCTGAGACAGCTCCCTCCCTGCATTACTAGTGAGAGGCTGGCTTCACAGACAGGGGGGAGCTGCCTGACCCTCACTCCTGACTTCCCCCATGTCCCAGCTAGTGAATGGTGTGTGGGTGAGGGGGGGGGGTGGATGGTGAAGTCTGAGACAGCTCCCTCCCTGCATTACTAGTGAGAGGCTGGCTTCACAGACAGGGGGGAGCTGCCTGACCCTCACTCCTGACTTCCCCCATGTCCCAGCTAGTGAATGGTGTGTGGGTGAGGGGGGGGGGGAGGATGGTGAAGTCTGAGACAGCTCCCTCCCTGCATTACTAGTGAGAGGCTGGCTTCACAGACAGGGGGGAGCTGCCTGACCCTCACTCCTGACTTCCCCCATGTCCCAGCTAGTGAATGGTGTGTGGGTGAGGGGGGGGGAGGATGGTGAAGTCTGAGACAGCTCCCTCCCTGCATTACTAGTGAGAGGCTGGCTTCACAGACAGGGGGGAGCTGCCTGACCCTCACTCCTGACTTCCCCCATGTCCCAGCTAGTGAATGGTGTGTGGGTGAGGGGGGGGGGGAGGATGGTGAAGTCTGAGACAGCTCCCTCCCTGCATTACTAGTGAGAGGCTGGCTTCACAGACAGGGGGGAGCTGCCTGACCCTCACTCCTGACTTCCCCCATGTCCCAGCTAGTGAATGGTGTGTGGGTGAGGGGGGGGGGGGGAGGATGGTGAAGTCTGAGACAGCTCCCTCCCTGCATTACTAGTGAGAGGCTGGCTTCACAGACAGGGGGGAGCTGCCTGACCCTCACTCCTGACTTCCCCCATGTCCCAGCTAGTGAATGGTGTGTGGGTGAGGGGGGGGGGGGGAGGATGGTGAAGTCTGAGACAGCTCCCTCCCTGCATTACTAGTGAGAGGCTGGCTTCACAGACAGGGGGGAGCTGCCTGACCCTCACTCCTCCGGGGTATTGTGATCTTCCTGCACACAGTGCCCTATCCCTGATACCAGGGGTGTTGTGATCTTCCTGCATGCAGTGCCCTATCCCTATAATACCAGGAGTGTTGTGATCTTCCTGCATGCAGTGCCCTATCCCTATTAATACCAGGAGTGTTGTGATCTTCCTGCATGCAGTGCCCTATCCCTGATACCGGGATGTGTGCAAGAAGATCACAACACCCCCAGTATCAGGAATAGGGCACTGTGTGCAGGAAGATCACAACACCCCTGGTATTAGGGATAGGGCACTGTGTGCAGGAAGATCACAACACTCCTGGTATTAATAGGGATAGGGCACTGTGTGCAGGAAGATCACAATACCCCTGGTATCAGGGTTAGGGCACAAGTTCTAGTCACATTGACTGATCACATTACTTGTTTTGTCAAGCTACCAACTGTTTCCATTTCCCATCCCCCATATACTATCAGTAGGAAACTTGGTAACATGAATAAATAAGAGGGCAGCCAATAGGAATACATATTCATTCCTAAACTGACCTTAACTGACCTGAAAAGTGTCAAATTGTATCATTTTCAGTTAGTGCGCACTAACTCCCAGTTAGTGCGCACTAACTCCCGTTAGTGCGCACTAACTCGAGTTAGTGCGCACTAATCGGAAAAAACGATTTTTAACGATTTTTTAACTAAAAAATCGTGCCTAAGACGATTTTCTTGCCCTGCCACACGATTTCTATCGTTAAGACGATATGGAAAACGATTCACATCCCTACTCTGCCTCATATCTACTTTAGTTCTATGTGCACTGCAGTGCACACAGACAGACACATTCCGTGCATTGCCAGGCAGGCAGTGAGGCAGTGGGCATTGTAAACAGAGTGAACACATTCTCCTTCAGTGGTTCAGTGCTGGGTGGGCAGCAGTTCCAGTGCTGGGAGTACCCTGCCTCATATCTACTTTAGTTCTATGTGCACTGCAGTGCACACAGACAGACACATTCCGTGCATTGCCAGGCAGGCAGTGAGGCAGTGGGCATTGTAAACAGAGTGAACATTGCCCTTCAGCGAGTCTGTTACATTTGCTATTTTTAAACAGACTTAAAAGCATTCTCCTTGAGTGGTTCAGTGCTGGGTGGGCAGTGCCAGGGCTGGCACTGGCAGTTCTCTGCCTCATATCTACTGAAAAGGAAGCTTGTTCTCTGTGCACTCACTGCACACACACAGACAGACACATTCTGTGCATTGCCAGGCAGGCAGTGAGGCAGTGGGCATTGTAAACAGAGTGAACATTGCCCTTCAGCGAGTCTGTTACATTTGCTATTTTTAAACAGACTTAAAAGCATTCTCCTTGAGTGGTTCAGTGCTGGGTGGGCAGCAGTTCCAGGGCTGGGAGTACACTGCCTCATATCTACTGAAAAGGAAGCTGGTTCTCTGTGCACTCACTGCACTCACACAGACAGACACATTCCGTGCATTGCCAGGCAGGCAGTGAGGCAGTGGGCATTGTAAACAGAGTGAAGATTGGCCTTCAGCGAGTCTGTTCAATCTGCTATTTTTAAAAAGACTTAACCGCATTGTCCTTGACTGGTTCAGTGCTGGGTGGGCAGTGCCAGGGCTGGCACTGGCAGTACTCTGCCTCATATCTACTGAAAAGGAAGCTGGTTCTCTGTGCACTCACTGCACACACACAGACAGACACATTCCGTGCATTGCCAGGCAGGCAGTGGGCATAAACAGAGTGAAGATTGGCCTTAAGCGAGTCTGTTCAATTTGTTATTTTTAAACAGACTTAACCGCATTGTCCTTGAGTGGTTCAGTGCTGGGTGGGCAGCAGTTCCAGGGCTGGGAGTACCCTGCCTCATATCTACTGAAAAGGAAGCTTGTTCTCTGTGCACTCACTGCACACACACAGACAGACACATTCCGTGCATTGCCAGGCAGGCAGTGAGGCAGTGGGCATTGTAAACAGAGTGAACATTGCCCTTCAGCGAGTCTGTTACATTTGCTATTTTTAAACAGACTTAAAAGCATTCTCCTTGAGTGGTTCAGTGCTGGGTGGGCAGCAGTTCCAGGGCTGGGAGTACACTGCCTCATATCTACTGAAAAGGAAGCTGGTTCTCTGTGCACTCACTGCACTCACACAGACAGACACATTCCGTGCATTGCCAGGCAGGCAGTGAGGCATTGTAAACAGAGTGAAGATTGGCCTTCAGCGAGTCTGTTCAATCTGCTATTTTTAAAAAGACTTAACCGCATTGTCCTTGACTGGTTCAGTGCTGGGTGGGCAGTGCCAGGGCTGGCACTGGCAGTACTCTGCCTCATATCTACTGAAAAGAAAGCTGGTTCTCTGTGCACTCATTGCACACACACAGACAGACACATTCCGTGCATTGCCAGGCAGGCAGTGAGGCAGTGGGCATTGTAAACAGAGTGAACATTGCCCTTCAGCGAGTCTGTTACATTTGCTATTTTTAAACAGACTTAAAAGCATTCTCCTTGAGTGGTTCAGTGCTGGGTGGGCAGCAGTTCCAGGGCTGGGAGTACCCTGCCTCATATCTACTGAAAAGGAAGCTGGTTCTCTGTGCACTCACTGCACTCACACAGACAGACACATTCCGTGCATTGCCAGGCAGGCAGTGAGGCAGTGGGCATTGTAAACAGAGTGAAGATTGGCCTTCAGCGAGTCTGTTCAATCTGCTATTTTTAAACAGACTTAACCGCATTGTCCTTGACTGGTTCAGTGCTGGGTGGGCAGTGCCAGGGCTGGCACTGGCAGTACTCTGCCTCATATCTACTGAAAAGGAAGCTGGTTCTCTGTGCACTCACTGCACACACACAGATAGACACATTCCGTGCATTGCCAGGCAGGCAGTGAGGCAGTGGGCATTGTAAACAGAGTGAAGATTGGCCTTCAGCGAGTCTGTTCAATCTGCTATTTTTAAACAGACTTAACCGCATTGTCCTTGACTTGGTCCGTTCATTTTGTTATTTTAAACAGACTGAGCATTCTTCTTGAGTGGGTCTGTTAATTTAGTTATTTTAAACTGACCGAACATTATTATTGTGGGACAGTGGGCAGTGTTACCACTAGTACTCATTGACATTAAATCCATAATGTCAGGGAAAGGGAGATGCAAGCGACTTAGTGGGAATGGCAGCGGAGGCACCGCAAAAGACACCAGCGCAACACCACCAGTACAGGTAAAAAGGCAACTGTCGCAATCAAACGTCTTTGTAGGGGATGGCAGTTCCATGGCAAAAAAAAAGAAATTAGACCATGAAACTTTGCAATTGCCAGCACCTGTTTCTGGCACTGTAGTTTTGGAGGAGAGTGAAGAGGAGGCAGAGTCTAGCCAGACAAAAGTTACACACCCAAGAGCAGCCAGGGGACAGAAGTGTCCTGCAAAACTTCGCGGTGACAAGGTAGCGCTGGCACTGTTAGCTTCTGATTCAGAAGAAGAATCTTCTTGGATGGGATTCTCATCAGAAACGGAAGATGTAATACCTGAGCAATCTTCGGTAGAATTGTCAGTTAGTCCTGTTTTAGCCTCCACCTCCAGAAATCTGCGGCAGGGGAGACATTCCACTGATATCGAGGAGGAGGAAGAGCTGTCAGAAGGGAGACAGAGGGT
This sequence comes from Rhinatrema bivittatum, assembly GCF_901001135.1. Lineage (NCBI taxonomy): Eukaryota > Metazoa > Chordata > Amphibia > Gymnophiona > Rhinatrematidae > Rhinatrema > Rhinatrema bivittatum. The sequence continues at coordinate 314,021,195 of NC_042615.1, read as the reverse complement.
GACTGTTGCCCCCGCTGGCATTGCTTCGCCAGGTGCAGTGGGTGCACCACCCACACCCAGTAGTACCTCAACTCCAGTGCCACCACCCACCCCAGGGCGGGGAAAGAGAGGAGGATCACAAAAGAAATCTGCGATCTGGGCACATTTTAAAGTGACAGAAGACCCGCGTTATGCTCGGTGTAATTACTGTGCCAGGGATATTAGCAGAGGCAAGCAACTGGGACATCTGTCAAATTTTGGCATGGAGTATCATATTAAGAGGCAACACCCAACAAGATTACTGCCATCTGGGGATGGTAGCATTTTCCGTCAGGGGACCCCTTCCCCTTCCAACCAGGGTGCAGTGGTAGGAAAGCAGCAGAGTCAGCCCACGCCCTCATACCCTTCTAGCAGTCAGGCGGCAGGCCAGAAACCCACTGACATGTGGGAGAAGCGACAATGCACCATGGAGGAAATGGTGGTGGAGTGCGGTAACGCTATCCCGGGGTAGGAGGCAGGCAGCCGCAAAAGTAGTAACCAGGAGCATTGGGGAAATGATTGCCCTTGATGACCAGCCCCTGCAGTTAGTGGAAAATGTGGGTTTCAAACGTTTCTTGAAGGTCGTACTTCCAAATTACAAAGTCCCCTCCAGAACCACATTTAGTAGAAAGGTCATCCCCAGCCTGTACAAGCACTGTGTCAGTCGCGTGCAAGCACTGCTAGGAAAGGCAGACGGAAGAGTGCATTCACCTGCGATATCTGGACCGCCATGAATGCTGCACACTCTTACCTCTCTCTGACAGCACACTGGTGGGACATGGCAGAGGCAGGGGCAGCCAGCAGCTCTATTACTGAACAAGCATCAGGGTGGAGGTGGGCTTTACTGAACACCCACCTGACGGACCATTCCCATACCGCTGCCAATATTCTAGCATGCATCAGAAAGATGCTGGCGAGCTGGAAAGTACACCAGCGAGACAGTAAAACGCGGGCAGGCTTTTTTTGTCACAGACAACGGTGCAAACATGGTTAAGGCAATAAGCGATGGGCGGTTTAAGAACATCCGATGTTTTGCACACACTCTGCATCTGGTAGTGAAGGTCAGGTTTGGGCTTGGAGTCCAAGGACAAGGAGACTGAATACCTGCGTCGGTTAATACACAAGTGCAGGAACATAGCAGCACACTTCCACAGAAGTGTCAGGGCGGGGCAGGTTCTCCGAGAAAAGCAGACTGATTTGGATATGCCTCAGAAGCGTCTCATTCAAGACGTTGCCACCCGGGTGGAATTCAACCTTTATGATGCTGGAGAGGTTACTGGAGCTGCAGGACACCCCTTCATGAAACTTTCTGGTACAATAGACATAGGTGTGCAGAATCCCCTAGGCATCACGATTGGTTAGTCATGAGTCAGCTGGTAAAAATCCTGCAGCCCTTCAAGGACGTCACGGAGGAGCTGAGTTCCAGAAGTTCCACCTTGGCTGACATCATCCCTATAGTGAAATTCCTGGATGACCATTTGGAAGGCATTAAACGGCAAGAGGGAATGACTGCTGAGGTGCTGCAGTGTGTGGACGTTTTGCAGCAGCAGGTGAAAGACAGATTAAGGCCTTTAACAGAGGACAGCACATACATGCTCGCCTCTGTCTGTGATCCCCGTGTGAAAGGTAAACTCGCCCTACAGACCAATTGTCTGTCATTTGTGAAGGAGCTGTTGTTAGCACAGGTCCGTGAACAGGAGCACCATAGGCGGAGACAGATTAGGCTTGAAGCACAGGTGGAAACAGCAGGCACGTCACAGAGTTGTGCTGCTGCTAGCCCTGGACAGGAGAA